>NW_026058756.1:0-91576 GCF_023721935.1 Panthera uncia
AATCGTGGGAATGGACTGCAGCACGAGAGTATTTCAGAGCTAACTGCGGGCCAGGCTGGAGCCCTCCCACCGTCCCCTGCAGCCCCCGGGGACCTCTGTCATCTTTACAACACTGTAGCACTTCGTAATAATGGTGAGGGTGATGGTACCAGCCATGCCCACTGCTGGCCTGTGATGATCCAGGGACTTGGCAAACTAGGTTATCTAAGCTCGTTGTGGCAGGTTATCTTCCCAGCCACCCCATCCTACAGGTGAAGAACCCAAGGCCCAGAGGGAAGGGGTTGCCCACGAGCTCCTTCGTCCAGCCAATATGTATTCAGTGAAGATCAGCCCCGTGCCAGGGCCCAGTCTAGTTACTGGGGATTTAGTGGGTCCCTGTGTCCATGGATCTCACGGCCCAGTGAGGAGAACGGACTAACCATCAGTTAAGGAGGGATACGCAGGCAAGCATCTAGCATCTAGGATGGCCTGGGACCTCCCTTTCTCCTGAATCTTTAGTGGCTGTGTTCGGGCTCCTCCTAGGACCGAGAGATTGCTGTCACCCAGTCATCGGCAGCGCTGGCCCGGAAGGGGGCAGCTGCCTGCTGAAATGAATCAGGAACAAATCAATCGGTTCTCCAAAATATCGCCTGAACACTACTCCGTGAAGACGTGTGCTAGCTTCGGTGGGCCTCGGGCTGATCGGGTGGCTGGGGAGAAGTGCATGAAAGCCTCGTTGGTACGCGTCCGGACGACGTGCCATGATGGAGAAAACATTCCCATGCCTTCCCAGAGCCCAGTGAACTAGGCAGGGCAATGGTCACCCCCATTTTACAGATTAGGGAGCTGAAGTTCAGTGAGGTTAGGTGACTTTCCCAAGGACACTCAGCCAGGATGCGGTAGGGCAGGGCCTAGAACACAGGACTGCCCTACTTCGAAGCCTGTGCTTCCTCTGTAGATGGGGAGGGGCCCTGGGCCGTGGGAGAGAGGTCTCAAGGGCCCTGAACTGCCCTACAGACCCACGTCGGCATGTCAAGCTCAGCAGTGGTGCTTCGGCCAAGAGAGGGGCAGGCATTTTACCCTTGCCTCTCATGTTCCACTATGAAGTCACCTGCCTGTAGTCTGCAGGTGGAGGGGACAGAGTTTCTGGACACCCAGCTCTGTCCTTTACAAGCTGGGCCCTGGGAAACCACTCATTATCCCTGAGCCTCAGTTTCTCTCTGTGAATGCAAGCGTTGGACTTGGTAATCTCTAGAGAACATTTCAGCTCAGACACCCCATACTTCTCCAGGGTGCCCCGTGGCCTGTCCTTGGGCCCAAGAGGGCGTAGTTGGGAGCAAGGGTTTGACTGAGACAGGACCAGGCAAGACTCACGCTACAGCCCCCAGGGGGACTTGGGCTCACGCTGATTCCAAAGTGTCCACTCAGAGTGAGCAGGGCCGGGGAGCTGAGGAGTGAACGTGTCCCCTTGGGCTCGGGGCACCCTGGATTGAGGAGGTGAAGCCGGGGCCTTTACTGTTTCCCCTCCCCACCCAGTCCCCATCCCACTGACTCTGGGACAGTGCTCCCAGGCTGCCAGAGGGAAGCACGGCACAGGTTCTCCTCTTGCCAGATCCGTGGTGGGAATGCACTGCCCTCTCCCGTGAAGCTGGGGACGGCCACGTGACTGGCTTGGGCCAATGAAATGTGATGGCAATCAGCAACTGGCAGGGCAGTGGTGGCTTGGACCCTGAGTGAGGATGTAGAGCAGAGTCCCCACCACCAGCATGCAGTGTGAACCAGAACTAAACTTTTGCTGTTCAAAGCCACTGAGGTTTGGGGGTTGTTTTTTACTGTGTCATAACCCAGTACATCCTGACTAGAGTGCAGGGCAGGTGGATGGGACAGCAAGAGAGACGGCAGCCTTGGGGTTAACTAATCGGTCTTTCCTTCTTCCTTTTATTTTACATATGTTTATTCATCCATCCATCTGTCTGACCATCTGCCCATCCATCAGCCATCCTTCTGTCTGTTCATCCATCCATCCATCCATCCAACCATCCATCCATCCATCCATCCAACAATCCATCCAACCATCCAGCCATCCATCCATCCATCCAACCATCTATCCACTCATCTGTCCAACTACCATACATTCATCTATTCATCCATCTGTCCATCCATCTGTCCACCCAAAGATTCAAACATATGTCGGTTTGACCATGAAGACCAACCTTCTCTGTTGTGCCAAGACGCTTCTTTGGAGAAGACACACCCTTCTATCTGCCCGAATTGTCTCTGTCCACAGAATATGCTCAACTCTTCCTCTTCCAAGAAGCTTTCCCTGACCTGCTTCCAGCCATAGTCAGGATGTCCAGGGGGCTACAAAGGCCCACGGAGCCCCGATCACCAGGGCTGGCCTATAGATGTATTGACCGAGTCACATTCTGGAGGCATAACTGCACTTCTCCCAGAGAGAACTGAGGCATCATGGGATATGCTAGCAGTAGTGGTCTTGGGACCTTGATTGCCCCAAATGGCCCCAAGTTCACATATCCAGGGACCTTCATCCTTGGTAGGCCTCGTGTGCCCATTTTGGGCTTGGCACATGTGATGACCCTAGAAACGTGCTCCCCAAATCTCAGGCCCACTCTGAGCTCCTCCAGAGTTCAGAGCAGCCTTGGGATCAACCTTGAAACCCAGGTCTTATTTTGCAAAAAAGGAGGAGGAGCCATCAATGTAGGGGAAATTGGATTTTGGTGAAATTGTCAAGAGCCGGTTGGTTAGGGGAGCCGGTTAGGCCACTGCTATTTCTTCTCGGGTCTCTCTGGCTGGTCTCGATGAAGTACCAAGGGAGCAGAGACTGCCTTCGATGGCACTGCCTTAGATGGCCTGGTAGCAAATGCCCGGACTTTGCAGGTAGGCAATGGGGTTCTGCGTGGTCCCTGACTGAGCAGAAACATCACATCTCTGAGCCTCAGTTTTCACATCTGTAAAATGGGGATTTCCTCAGCTTAAAGGGTTGGTGCAGAACACGATGGGGTAGTGAAAATGTGTGTGGTACTGGGGGTAAAGTAGGTGTGCAGTAAATTGTAGTTACCACCAACAGTGCTATGCTGGGGCCGGACTGAACCTCGCTTACTAATGTACAGGGATTTGACGTCAGGCATGAGGGTGGTGGTGATTATATTAAGTCCAGTCCCTCTTGTGGAGGAAGCTTAGCCTCTGGGTTAAACGTTGGGATCAGGATCAAGGGCACAGTTCAATTTACATTTGTTAGGGAAAGGGAATTATTCTTTTCTAAAACTCCTACTGTGTGCCAGGTGCTGAGATGAGCAGAGTATGTGCATGATTCCTTGGGAGCCTTGCATAGGCTCTAAGAGGGATCATTAGCTCCATTCTACGGATGGTACAACTGAGGCTCAGAGAGGCCAAGGGATTGGTCAAGGTCATACAGCAAATAAAAGGTGGAGCGCAGATTCTCCCCCAAGGGCCGATGGAAGGAGGCAGGAAGTGGGCCGGGGGGCAGCAGGTGGTAATGGCACTGGGGAGCTGGCAGCCTGCTCCCAGCACCTCATCTGTCCCCACAGGGCTCTTTTCTCTCTCTCAGCCCCTCACCAGGGCCACCGCCACCTTCATTCTGGAGCGCACATCTCTCCCTCTTGTCAGGGCACAGAGTCAGCCTGAGGACCCTGCACTTGATTTAGGCTACAGTCCCCAGGCCCGGGAAGGGAGACCCGCCAACTGGCAGAGCCAGACCCAAGAACATGGGCTCCGATCCCCTGCCCAGGGTCCCTCCCTCTGCAGAACTACCAGGAGGATCCCATTGCCCCACTAGTTGGTTTCCATGGGAAATGGGAACCGATGATCTGAAATCAGAACCGTCCAGAACAATTTCGGACACACAGCACAACTCAACCGCACAGAGACTTCCTTCCTTCACTCTCTGTGTCAGGGACCACGTGTTGCTTCTTCCAGGAGCGGGGACGCTGGACCATGCTTAACCCAAATGCCCAGCGCTCGTATCAGGTACGGCGGCACCTGGGCAGGGTAGCGGCTTTGGAGCGCGAGGACATTCTGGCTTCCCTCCTTCCTCCTCCATCATGGCCTTCAGGAAGCTGACCAGAGCCCATGCACCAGGCCGGGCCTCCTCAGAAGACCGTTTCTGTGCCTTCCTGTTGCGGTTTGGACTTTGGAGAAATGCTCCGGCCTTGAACTCATCGAGGGCCGGCCCCATGTGAAGCTTGAAGTTTGTTCAGCCGTTTTGGGCTCCTGGTGGCGGGGAGCTCGGCCTTAAGCAAAGTCCAAGCTGACCGCAGGTTTCCAGGGCGACTCTGGAGTGGACAGGCCTATTTATATGTGGTGGGCATTATATCACCACTTCCCCCTACACTTCGTTTGTGAAGGTTTTTCTCCAGGGGGAAGAAGCCTGGCCTTCTCTCCACCATCACCCTTGCTCTTTCTGGCCCCTCAAAGTAGGGAGGCCGACGGGACCAGGTAAGGGAGTGCCGTGGGGGTTAGGGTGCTGGGCGCACACACACCTGGCTTTGAATCCTTTTGGTCTCAGCTCACATGTCACCTCCTCCCAGAGCCCTTCCCTGACCACTCTGCCCCTCACAGTATTTACCACTATCTCATCATCTGTTCACTTGTCTCACTCTCTGTCCCCATAAGATGTGGCCTTCATCACAGATTCGTCCTCAGTACCTAGAGCAGTGCCAGGGACACAGTAGGTACTCAAGAAAAGTTGGCTGAGTAAATATAGGAAGGAGGTAGCTCCCTCCGACAGTGTTCTCAACTTCAAGGGGCATCAGAGCCCCAGGGCGCCTGCTGACTGATGCTGACTTGGGGCCCTGCCGCAGAGAACCTGATTCAGTGGGTTCGGGGAAGGCAGGATTCTGCAGCTGGTCCGGGGGCCACCCCTTGGGCGATACGGGCTCCGGAAGCCTGGGCCTCAATGGGACCCAGAGCATGGCAGGGCTGGTGCTGAGCTGTGGGTCCGGCTCTCTGAACACCTGCCCCGGGGGTCTCGGGAGGGGGCCGGACAGCAGGAGGGGCCTTGGGGCCTCAGGTGCGGGTATCAGAAGGTGGACGCCGAGGGGAAGCCAGCCTCTCTCCCCACAGGCATTTGTATCATGGATCTCACCTTCTTATAATTCTTTGGTATCTCTTCCCTCTGCTAGACTGTAAGGGTCCGGAGGGAGGGGATCCAGTCGGTACCTAACTGCCCTGAGACTGAGGCAGGTGAGGCCCTGACCTTGACCCCGGGCCCTGTTCTGGTCCTCTTTGGCCTGCACTCCACCCCAGCGGCCACGGGGACGAGCGCACCCAGAGCTCAGACCACACCCCCTCACAGTCCATCTTCCTTCCACATGCCGCTCGCCCTGCCCTGTCCCGGAGGCCTGAGCCCGCTCCCAGGTCTATGCGGGGCCCCTTCCCTGGGCCGATGCTCCCGAGGTGGACGTCACCACAGGTGTGAGCACTGCCAGGCCCAGGCGGCCACGGAGCAGATGCTCGGGGAGCAAGGACAGAGGTTGCACGTGTGGGCTGGGGGTCCACGCGCGAAGCCCAGCGCGGGAGGAAACGGGGACAGGCCTGAGGGCTGCAGCCCTCGGTCTTGTCCTGGTCCCATTGCCAGGGCCCACGCGGGGCCTGGCGCCTGGCTCAGCCTTTCCTTCCTTCTCCCCCGGCCTCCCTGCTTCAGGGCTGCAGCCTCCTTAGAAAGCAAGCGGGGAACTGGGGGTGGAGGATGCAAATGCGTCATTTCCTCCCCATGTGTGCTCATCATTAGGGCCTGCCGCCGTGCCCAGGGCTGCCTCAAGTTTCCATGCCTAACCCTCAAGGTGTCCAGGGGGTTAGGTAATGTTTTCCCCAGCCTGTGACGCTCAGAGAGGTGAGGCGACTCATCCGAGGCCACACAGCTGGTAGAACACCCTCCGTCGGTGACTCCAAAGCCAGTGCTCCTAGGCTGGGGGAGCCTGTGTTTTAGGAAACGGCAAAACTCTGGGGAGTCGGGTGGGTGCATGTGCTGACGCCGCAGGCCTGTTTCTAGAATGGCGAAGGGGTGGGGGGCGGAGAAGTGTGGGCATAGCTCCAGAGGGCACTGCACAGGTCAGGGACAGGCCCAGTCACACAGGAAGATGTCAGCAGGGTCGAAGGACACTTGGGGGCCCTTCAGGCCCTAAAGCCACCATCAGACCTCCCAGAGCCTCTGCAAATAAACACCAAATTAGTAAAAGGGGCTGGCTGGACTAGTTCAGCTCAACCCCCCGGGGCTCCCTCCTAGCCAGGTGACTAAAAGCAGGTGGTCCCTAGAGGCAGGACTCACCACTGGGTGAGATAGGGCTCTTGTAGCCTAGAGTCCCCTCAGGAAAGGGCTGAGCGCTCGGTGTCCCCTCGGGAAAGGGCCACGTCCCCGGCCTGGGCTCCTCAAGTCAGCGTTTAATCACGTGCCAGGCACCACGCTAACTTTGTTGTCACAACAGCACAAAGAGGTGGCGACAGTTATCCTCATGCTGCATAAGGAGACACCGAGGCTCAGAGGGATGAAGCGTTTTGCTTGAGGTCACAGAGCTGCAAGTGGTGGGGGTGGGGTTGGCCTCTTGTCTCTCTGACTCCGGAGCCTGAGGGCTTGTCCTCTCCCATCCATCCGGGGTTGGCCAGAAACCTTGGGCAGTGTGGCCGGAGGGACAGGAAGAGGTGAGATCTGACTCCCGCTCCCCCGTGGCTCCCAGACAGAGCAGAAGGGGAGTGTGTGGCCCGCCCGGGCTGCGGGGAACTGGGGTTGGCGGGGAGCGGCGAGGGTAGGGAACTCAGCCTGGCAATGCCAGCTCTTTGCAGGAAGCACCTTCGCTTGCCTGGCTAGGCTGTGGGCAGAGGGCAGCTGTGTGGGATGCCCGCTGCCACAAGCCGGACATGGTTTCTAAGGGCAGAGGGTAAACAGTCGCTTTGGCTTCTTGGGTGTGCACCTGGGGTGACGGGTCAGCCCTGGAATATTCCGGGAAGTGGAGGAGAGCAACCAGAGGCCTTGGGTTCTCAGAGTGAGGAGGAAGGCGTGAGCTGGAGGGCCCCAGAGGAGTCACAGCAGCGGGCCAGAGTCTCCTCTTCAGGGAGGAGGGTCCTGGAGTCAGGACGTCAGGGAGGCTCGTGCTTGGCCAAGCTGGCCGTGTCTGCGCGACGGGAGAGAAAGAGGGCACCACGTGTCTCAGTAATCATTCCTCCTTTCTGGTCCCGTACTGTGCGCTGTCCACCTTCCAGTTCATTCACCACCCAACAAAGAGTAAGCGAGCAGGCTCTGGGCGAGGCCTTGGGGTGCAGCGCTGAGTGCAACAAGCTCATAGCCCTCACCTCCACGGAACTTCAGTCTAGAAACGTTTTCCTGGCCTGCTCTCATCTGTCGTTTGTGAGGTGAAGGCAGTTCGGCAAAACACAACAGAGCACGGGAGTGGGGTGGGAGGACCACACGATAGGGAGGACTCTCAGGCACTGCAGGCTCCGGGGCAAAAGAACATTGTCAGGACCAGCTGCTGGCTCTCTCTCCTGGTTCTACTCTGGCTGGGGTTTCATTCGCATCTGGGCGTTCTCCACGGGGGACTGAAGATGCCGGCCCCAACCAGCGTCCCCGTACTCCCCCTCTTCTATCGACACCCATATACCCAATCTTAATCTGGATTCACCTCTGGGATCATTAGATGGGGGAGAGGGATTGTTCTCCTGAGGAAGAGGCAAAAACAGTGTGCCTGTGACTCAGGAGACAGGTATTCAAAGGCCAATCCAGCCAATACTAATGTCATTATAATTGTGACCTGGTGCCACAAAGAAGTACAGGGTGAGATCAGTAAATGGGAGAGTCTGATCTGGTTGGAGAAATCAAGGAAGGCTTCCCTGAGGAAGTGGCCTTTGAATAAGGATTGGGTGCATAAGCAGGAGTTAACTGGCTAAGGATGGGGAAGAGAGTGCTGAGCAGAGGGAACAGTGCAGGTGTGAGGTTGGGTGGCCCCAGGGAGAGGGCAAAAGATGATGGATAGGGTGGTGGGTTCTGCCCACATGGGTCTCTTTGTGCAGGTGATAGTAGGAATTTTGGAGTTTCCTTGAGAGCAACAGGAAGCCGCTGGAGAGTTGTAACTGGGGCTGGCATCATTGATTCTGTAACAGCGTCTCTGGCTGCACCATGGAGAACGGGTTGAAGGGGCCAGGGGACCAGTTGGTTGGCTACCCTAGTTGTCCGGGCAGGAGACGATGGTGGCTTGAATGAGGAAAGCGACACAGGAAACAGAGTCAGGTGCATGGGTTTGAAATACATTTTGGAAGTAAAATGAATAGAACTGGGTACCGGAGTGGATGGGGGTGGGGGATGATGGGGAGAGAGAAACACCTGAAGGATGGTTTCCAGCTTTCTGGCTCGCACAGCAACCCACAGAGTGGGGAGTGAGGATTTCTGGCTCTCATTTAACAGCTCTGGAAGCCGAGGCTCTGAGGCAGGAGATGACTTACCCAAGGTCGTACAGCAGGTGGGTGGCCGAGCCCAGATTCCAACCCGGGTCTGTCTGTCATCAAAACCCATGTTCTTGAAGGAGACATGAACAGACACTTCTCAAAGAAGACATCCAGATGGCCAACAGACACATGAGAAGATGCTCAACGTCACTCATCATCAGGGAAAAACAAATCACAACCACAGGGAGATACCACCTTGCACCTGTCAGAATGGCCAAGATCAAAACCTTAAGAAACAACAAGAGTTGGCGAGGATGTGGAGAAAAAGGAACACTCATGCACTGTTGGTGGGAACGCAAACTGGTGCAGCCTCTCTGGAAAACGGTATGGAGTTTCCTTAAAAAATTAAAAATAGAACTACCCTATGTTCCAATAATCACATTACTGGGTATTACCCAAAGAATATGAAAACACTAATTCAAACGGGTACATGCACCCCCCCCCCATGTTTATTGCCGCATTATTTACAATAGCTAAATTATGGAAGCAGCCCAGTGATAGATGAATGAAGAAAAAAAGATGAGGCATATATACACAATGGGATAGTATTCAGCCATTATAAAGAATGAAATCTTGCTCTTTGCAATGGTGTGGATGGAGCGAGAAAGTAATATGCTAAGCAAAATAAGTCAGGCAGAGAAAGACAAATATCACAGTGATCTCAGTCGTATGTGGAATTTAAGAAGCAAAACAAACGAACCAAGAGGGGAAAAAAGAGACCAAAAAGCAGACTCTTAACTGGAGAGAACAAACTGGTGGTTACCAGCAGGGAGGTGGGTGGGGAGGTGGGGGAAACAGGTGAAGGGGATTAACAGTACACTTCTCGTGATGAGCACCGAGTACTGTGTGGGCGTGTTGAATCACTATGTTGTACACCTGAAGCAGATATAACACTGTGTTAACTATAATGGAATCTAAAAAAAAATAATAACCCCATGTTCTTCTCCATGATTCTCTCTCTGCCATTAAGGTCTCTTCTATTAAGGCTTTGGGAAACGAGTGGCAGATTTAGAGAAGCTTGGGGAACCCAAGCTCCCCTGCTAAGGGAACACCCACAATGAGTTGCTTGAGGGTTCTAGAAAGTCCACAGCCAAGAGCCCAAGTCAGAGGGCCGGTCAGAGAACAGCCTAGGGGAGGGTGACTCAGGAAGGACACTAGCCTCTTTGACCTATAAAGAAAGGGGTGTGTGTGTGTGTGTGTGTGTGTGTGTGTGTTTAGCCTGGGGAATCTCAGTGTCTCAGGACAAGCAAAGAATCTGGAGTCAGGCCTGGAGGTTCAATCTTGGCCCCGTGACTTCTGAGCTCTCTCTCAAACACTCAGTTTCCTTGCTTGTAAACTGATGTCTACAATCCCTAACTTGTAGGGTGATTGCAAGACTGAGACGAAGCCATGGAACTGAGAAGGGGTCCGTAAATCGGAGCTGTTAAAATTCTTCTATGCTAACCTTGGGGTTTGAGTGGTACTGAGAGAGTCAAGCAGGTTTCCCTGTCTGGGATTCTAGGCTGGGAAGTCCCAGAGGTGGGGATACTGCCGACAAATGCCCAGAGCACATGGAAGAAGTGGTGGGGACCAGTGCTAGCCTGGGGACCTTGAGCTGGTACCCTTATTCTCCACGGCTCAGGAAACTTGTTCTTCTCCAGGAAGCCTCCCCAGCATACCCCAACCCACACGCTCCTGCGTTCCTGCAGACTTGATTGCTCGGTGGACCTCAGTGGACAAGGCTGTCTTCTTGCTGAGCTGACCTTCACGAATGACCACTCGGCCCCCAGAAAGTGAGACTCAGTAGAGTTGCCCAACCAGCTGAGTGACCTGGAGTAACTTAACCTCACTGTCCCTCTGTTAACTCAGGGATCCAGAGGAGATAAGACCATCTTTCCCGGAGTGTGCTTAAGGATTCAATGAGGTAATGCATGTGAAATGCCTGACACAGCCATAAAGAGCGCTTCCTGATGGGTTATCATCATAGATTTGTGTTTGTCTCCCTTTCTAGGCCAGGAGCCTCACGGAAGGTAGGGATTATACCTCCGTGACTTCTGGTGCTCAGAGCCTGGAAGGATGCCTGACACACAGTCGGTGCTCAGTGAAGGCCTGTTGAAGAACTGTACTTCCCTTCTTGGTGTCCCCAGCAGCACCTTGCAGGCGACGGAGATTCAGGATGGGGTAAAGCTTAGGAAGATGGTTTTGGGGATCAGATAGATTTTGGGTCCATACCCTTCCTCTGACTCATAACAGGCATGATACTTTAAGTCACTCCACTTAATCTGCTTTCTTCTCTGCAAAATTGGATTAAAAGGCCACCTCCCAGGGTTCTGTGATGATTCACTAAATCATGTAACTCATGCGTGTGCAGTGTTTAATGCAGTTCACGATGGGAGCTGTAATTATGATGATCAATGATTAACTCCCATGTATGCGGCTGCCCAGTGCAGTGGGCCTGTGTGGGTGGCTTTCCCGGTATCTTTCTCCTCCCTGCCCCCTGCCCTTCTGGATAGCCTTGATTTTGATTTGGGGAGCCATGCATCTCCAGCGACTGACCCTGCTTCTGTACCAGGCAGAACTGGGGCTAAGTCAGTAAGCGCATTTCAACCCCCTGGCTCAGTGACTGGTTTACAGTTGGGCGTGTAACCCATACATGTCACATTAGAGTGAACCTCAGGACTTTTGCTGGGGATTCTGGGACAAAGATGGTTCTCTGATACTCTGCTGAGCACAAATGAGTTGATCTTTGTCTTGGTAACCGCTGGCACACGTCTTGAGACTATAGATAGGGAAGCCAGTGTTGAAAGAGACAAGTTGAGTGAGAGAAAGAAACTGGGCCCTTACTGGCACTGTTAAGCTGCTGGATCAAGCTTTTCCTGAAGGACTTTTTTAAAAAAGTGAGCCAATAAATTGCCTTTATTATGTATGGCTATTTGAATTGGGTTTTCTGTTCCTAGTGACCAAAATCATCCTTACGGATACAACCCATACATTTCTCCACCTTGTGTAGCTGTCACTTCCTTTCTGTGGGTGGGGTGACATCGGCTCAGGCCACATTTCCTCCATGAGCACATGGACTCGGTGAGAACCAGCTGACGCTGCTGCCTGTCGGAAACCAGACCACCCAGGAGCCTAAAGATTATGGAAACATAAAGAAAACCAGAGCAGGGAAAAATCCAAGTGAATGCTTCCAGAATAACCAAAAAGTTAAAAAAAAAAAAAGTGGTGGCAACTCTCTAATAGCAAAATAATTGACCACTACCCTCCTGATGGAAGAGGGCGTATCCCCATCTAAGCCACCTGAAGGGTGTGTTGTCTTCGTAGGGCATATTCGTTGCTTCCGGCTGCCAGCATCAGTTCCCCTGTAGGCTAGCACTCTGGTTCTTTCCTGGGGTGCAGGAGTCTCACCTTCCCTAGCTAAAGGTAAGCTAACAGAAGCTCCTTTACCAGAATGGAATCTTGAACTGAGGAGCCTGATCCACCCATCCCTGAGTCCAGATCCCGACCATATTATTCTGGTCACGAACCCAATGTTGTACCTTTTGCTGTTTAACCTCTGCAACATCCTTGGTCCCCAAGACTGGGGTACCAGCCCCCTACAGATTCTGGGAGCTCTCAGTAGCTTTCCAATATATTTCCTTTTGCCGAAGCAAGCAAGGTTCATTTCTGTTGCTTGCAACCAAAGAGTCCTCACCGATACGCCTGCAGAAGGGGCTGTGACAAGGTTGCAGAGGGGTCTGTGACTGAGAAGCCTTGTCAAACACAGGCTGGGTGATTTCGAACCAGGTTCTGGTTATCACGCGATGGGTGGTTTTTGGGGAAGGCCGACTGGCATAATTGTGAAGGGTCCTCAAGGTCATAGTGCATCGTCAGGCATCAGGCATTGTCTGCAGACTGGATGCATGCAAATATATTGATGTGGAAGTGGTGAATGAGACACAAATCAGTTTCAAGGAATTCCTGAAATCACATTAAAAAAAATTATTAGGTATTTTATCATCTAACCGACACTAAATGTAAAATCTGGGAAAATATTCACACGGAAAAGGGTGGCTCTGCGTGAAAAATGTTAGAATCACAGCTGGAGGGGTATGACGCGCAAAGGCTGGGTCCTGCAGGATCACAGCGGCCAGCCACCGTTCCTGCCACGCAGGATCCACTTTCCCTCCCTCCACCGCGGCACCCTGATGGGGCTCTGGGGGCCTGGCTCCTCCTACTGGCTCCAGAGGTGGCACGTGACGCAGGTCTGGCCAATCAGAGCGTTGGATTTTCCTGGCCACAGTGATTGGCTCAGGGAGGGGGACATAACCCAATCAGAGCCAATAAGAAGCAGCGAGCGTTTAGCGGGGGCTGCTGGGAAGGAGCATTTAAACCTGAAGGGGGGCGAAGGTCTGCAATGGCCCAAGGTGAGGGTGATGCTCTGCGACGGGCCTTGTGTGTGACTGGAGCCAGCGCAGAGGAGAGGGAGTGAGCTGGAGAGAGAGGAGCTGGGTCGTGGTAACACGGATTGGACGCCTGGGTTGCAGGAGCCAGAGAATCCCATCTTCTTAAGCCACCCCCGGGCCCTAAGGGACACGTGGGAGGGGTGGTGCTGGAATTCTGAGACTCATTTAGCAAAGCATCCGGTTGTCATCACCCCCGATAGACTGGCTTCTTGGAAAAGACACATTCGGTGTAATTCAACCAAGATGGAACAGGGACCTGCTTTCCTTGTAGGGTGTGGGTTCCACTGGCCCCCGCCCCCCTGAGGGGACTCATTTTAGAGTTGCCAGATTTAGCAAACAAAATACAGGACTTCTCCTTAAATTTGAAGTTCAGGTAAACAATAAGCTGGTTTTTGTTGGTGGTGGTGGTTTTCTTTTCTTTTCTTTCTTTCTTTTTTTTTTTTTTTTTAGTCTAAGTATGTCTCAGGTAATATTTGGTACATACTTATACTAAATAATTATTCATTGTGTATCTGAACTTCCTGAGTTCAGATACTGAAGTTCAGGAACTGAGCATCCCGTGTCTTTTGGGGCAGACCTCCCCAGACTTCCTAAAAAGTCGCCTTGGACAGGTTTGTTCGCACAAGGTGAAGGAGGAGAAGGCAGGCACGGTGCACGTGGGCTGTCTCTGGATGGAGTGGAAGCCTGCAGATGTGGGAGGCCACTGGGGAGGAGCTGAAGAAGGGGCGAGGGAAGAGAACGGAGAAGAGTGGGGTCGCTGAGGATGTCAGCGGTGAGGGCCCTGAGGTCCAGCAGGGGAGGCGTACCTGGCATGGCAGTCAGTGAGCCTGCAGTGACCACGACCCCCTTGAAGAAGAAGCTCTCCTGTCCTCATCCCTGCTCAAGGAATTCGTGTTTGCACCTTATGACCCTCCAGCCACAGCTGGACAAGCATGGGCCCTTGACCCAAAGGCAGTCAATCCAGGGCCAGACCTGACTCAGTGACAAGAGCTGACGTGGCCTGAGTACACACCATCCTGAGCTTAGAGATGAGGAGAGGCCGCAGTCGGCGGTGGGAATGGAAGCTCGATGGAGACACGGAGGGTTTGGGGAGGCCAGGAGAGGTCTGCGCACAGGGATGTGGTGAGGGAGGGAAGCTGGGAATGCAGAGGCTGTGAGGTCGGGGAGCTAGGTCCTCAACTAGGTCTTGGGGCTCCAGAGATGACCTCACTCTTGAGAAGCTCCCGGTTTAGCGGGAGACGTAAAGGAAGGAGACTTCGGCTTTTCCTGGCAAGCCGAGGGGGGCCTCCTGGAGAAGGTGGCCCTTAAGCAGGGCCACGCAAGATGAGCAGAAGTTTGCCGGGGAAGAAGGCAGGAAAGACATTGGAGAGGAAGGCACGGAGAAACAAGGGTTCCTGCTGTGTTCGGGGAGAGAAGCGGTTGGATTAAAGGTGAGGACTTGGAAGTTGCTGGTCTGGACGTGACACGTGGGCAAAGGGTGGCCAAAGAGAGGGCAGAGACCAGGGCCACCGGCTGCTGCTCTGGGGGGGCCAGGTGGGTCCGTGAATGAGCTCAGGTGTGAGCAAGATCCTGTGTCCTTCCGGGGCTCCTATTTCCCAATTTTCAAAGGGCAGGGATCCAGTGAACTGTTCTCTTAAATAAACCGCTGGGAAATAATGAAGAGAAAATGTCACCATGGCCAACTGGCAAGTCCAGAGTCTGCCCAAAGCAGGGGCCGTGGACCCCGGCTACCCGCTGGACCCACCAGGGGGGCTTTTGTGACCTAGGATTGCTGGAGCCCGTCCCTGGGGAATCTCAGTCGGTCCAGGGTGGAGCCCAGGCAGCAAAATAGTTCGGTAGCTGCCCAGGTGCGGCTACTAAATTGAATCTAACTCGATTCTGAGGGACGGCCAGGGCGGAGAACCACTGGCCCCCACGGAATGCCAGCTGATGGCTTGTGGGAATGTATCTTCCCAAATCTTTGGGTTTTTCAGGAAAAGCCAGAAAGCTGAGTTTTTCTGTGAAATCTCCTCATTTAAAATGTCGGCTCAACTTAAACGGGGAAAAACTGGGGAGTATTTACTGTGGACTGTTCAAAGCTACTTGTCCTCACACCAGCTCCATGAGGTGTCGACGTCAGCTTTGCAGACGGGGAAGTGGAGGCACGGAGATGCTATGTAACCCACCCGAGGACACAGAGCCGGAAAGTACCAGGCTGGCTCCAGAGGCCATGCTTTTAGCCACAGAACCTGTCTGCGGCCTGGATCTGGCCCCCGGCCCAACAGTTTGCGGGCCTCCCGTGGGTGAGTAAGAGGAGAGGAGCCTGGGGCAGAGTCCTGGCCGAGGTGAGAAAGGCGGCAGCGGCGGCCAGAGGGTGGAGACCTCCCCGACTGCTGCCATCAGACGCTCATGCGATGAATGAAGATGGAGCCCTCTGCCTTCTGTAATGGCCTCAGGCATCTCCGCAGCCCCACGTGGCCCTGCCCAGGGAGGGGAGCCCGGCCGCTCTGCTTCGTACAAGGCCTGGCAGGTTCAGACTTGGGTCTTCATCAAATGCCCTGGTGGCGCTGGCTGGGCCCAGATGCTGCTGATAAATGGGATCACCTGGCGGTGGGGCCGTTGGCGGGAAGCTGCAGGCTTTGTTGTGGCGACTCAGGGCGGGTCACCACCTGACAGCAGCTATCACACCTTGTGGGCTCCAGGCTGGGCCCCGGGGGTGTCTCTGTACGAGGCTGGTGGGACCCACCCCGGTGGGCCCTGATCTTGGAATCACCTTATAAGGAGACGTTACCTTCCCGCAGGCTTTGAGGATGGGGCCAGTGGGCATTCCGGGTGAGGCGAGAGAACGGATTCGGTCAGCCAGGGTTGTTCTGTCCATTTTACAGGTGAGGAGACCGAGGCTCAGAGGTGAAATGGTTGGCCAAGGTCTTGTGGCGTGTAAGCGGAACTGGGGTTTGAGTCCAAGTTGTTCCCTGGCTGTTTACCTTCTCTAGATATGTTCTGGATCCCAGATCCCACTCACTCGGGACCCCAAGGCCTCGTGGGTCAGGGCTGTGCACGCCCCAGTGGCACGTTTACAGGTCACGGGCAGCTCGGACAACCCCACGGAGAGATGACAAGGCTATGGCGACGTGGGTGTTTGTACAGATGAGTCGCGGAGAGACTCGGGCTGGCCATTGTTAACACACCCTCGAATCATAGAATGGATCTGTGGCCGCTAGAGTGAATCATTTTGGTTGAGTTAAAAATAAGAACAAAGTTCTATTTATTTATTTATTTTTATCTAGCTGAAGAGCAGCGGCTTCTTTTGTTTTCCAGCTTATTTTTAGCTTCATAAAACTAGTTCAGACATCAACATTGTCGTCTTTTCATCTCTGCTAAGAACTCCCCTTCCTGGCCCTCTGCAGACAGGCTCCCCAGGTGGCATCGGGGCCGGTGTTTTTGTTGCTTGACTCTCTTTGCTCGTGTGTGGGGGCCCTGCTGGGGATGGGCATAGGCCGTGTCCAGAGGAAGGTCCCACCAAGGGGAGGGTCTGAACCTGGGTGCCGGGGAGTTTCCTGGGAGAGCCCCCAGGGCCCAGGCAGGGCCATTTCCCAGGAGGGTCCTCTTCCGTGGAGTAGGCTGGGTAGCAGGTGGCTGGGAGTCGGCTGCGTGGTCGTAGGGAGGGAGGAGGTGGCTGCCCCGTGTTTAGCGAGAGGCTAGTCTTGCACCTTTGGACACTTTCCAGTCGGGCCCTGCCTTGTCCGCCGCCCCCCCCCCCCCCCCCCCCCACCTCCCAGTCTCTCCGCCCCCTGCCCTGTGCCCCACTTGCCTTGCCACTCAGCAGTCCCTCCCGGCCGTTTGCTCTCCCAGGATCCCTGTTCCTTACTTGCAGGGATAACCTGTGTGAAAGAGCCCAGCACCAGGTTCAACACATAACTAGTGCTTAAAAGCACACTTTCCTCGCTCTGTACGTGGAAGCATGGCCCTCTTAGCTCTAGCGGAATCCTAGTATGACGTAAGAGGCACAGCGCCAAGACAGAGAAGCCTCTAGCCTGCGTGCATGGAAGAAGCAAGGTTTGGGGCCTAGTGCAGAGGTAGTCAGTTGGGTTTTGACTGTCCCAGGATCCCTGGTGGAACGTGTGACCTGTGAGAAGCCAGGTGGGACTCTGAGTGAGATGTCTCTGGGGCTGCCGGGACGGACGCAAGCCCTCCTTCTCCTGGACTTCAGTCTCCACCTGCTTCTCCTACCAGCCTTCTACTCTGTGAGCTCTCCGCAGCCTCCCGGTGAATGCCTCTCCAGCAGAAGGAAGCTAAGTTGGATTCTGTTGCTGGCAATCGAGGGTCCCTAGGGGAGACGTCCCTCAGATCTGCAGCTGTCCCCTCCCCCATCCTGGGATAGGAGAGCCCAGTGCCTCTTCTGTGGCAGCTGGACGGAGGGGAGGGCCGTGGTGAAGGTGCCTGGAGGAAGGGGGAGGCTCCGTCTCGGCCCAGATGGGACCCCAAGGGTCAGTTAGTTCAGTCCCTGAGTGAACTGCCAGGGAGGGACAGCCTAATCTAGGCGGCCCGGACTTTGCATAGCGGGGTCTCCTAGTCACAGGCCTAATCCTTTCTGCGGGGCTTGGGGTATGTGGGGTCGGGGGAGGGACTGCCCCTTATAGGCTGGCACAATGACCGGAACCGCATTCCAGGTGCCCGGAAGTGAATCCGTGAGTGGGGAAAAATGAGGCCCTAAAGCTGGCAGGAGGTGGGGGAGAGAGGCAGGCCCAGGCCTTGGAGCCCATGCCTGTTCTTCCTGAGCAGAAAGGGAGAAGGGGAGCAGGAAGAAAATTGCCTTGGAGCTAGATGGTTCTAGATTTGAGTCTCCCTCTGCCACCAGTCTGCTGATAGGTGGCCTCATCTCTCTGAGCCTCAGGTTCCTTGTCTGTAAAATGGGAATAATCCTAACAGCTTTCACCTGTGACACGTTCATACGGGTGCCTGGCACAAGCAGGGGGTCCACTGATGTTTGCTTTTATTGTAAAGAAGAGTAAGCCCACTTCAGACCAAGCTGGGTACATTCCTTAAGGAACTGGGCTTGGCCGTAATTCCAGTTCTGAGCGGACAGATTTGGGGCAACTGGCTGTGGGCATCTTCCTTGGGTGTCAGTTTGCTCATCTGTAAAATGGGGATACTAGCACTTCATGTTTCAAGAGTAGACGTGAGGATTAAGTGGCATCATTCACAGAAAGTGCTTAGCACCGGCTTGGCACATAGTAGGTGTTCAGTAGATGTCAGTTCCCCCTCCTTACCGCCTCCCCCTTTGTACTGGACGTGGAGGTGGTGGAGTCAGAGAACCAGGTTCTGGCCCAGGCTTGCCACTCAATTGCTGGGCTTTCTATGTGTAGGATCCTGACCTCTGGGTCTCAGTTGGTCTCCCATCTGTTAAATGACCTTGGACTTGGTGGTCCCGCTTCTGACTGTAAAATTCCATTCTGTGAAAATGAAAACCTCGCTACTTAAAGGACCGAAGGCAGCTAGCCGCTGCTTGCTTGGGAGGGGCTGTCGCAGAAGGAGCCTGCGCTCTTGCTATGGAAGACCCCTCGAGAAGCCCATTTGGTTGTGAAAGAGGAAGGTCCCCAGTCGCACCCTCGTCGGGCATGGTCTGGAAGAAGGTCATCACTGAGTGAAGGATGTGGCTCTGTGTAAGAGGAGCAGGAGTTGGGGAGTTACCTGGCGGCTGCCGCAGGGACACTTTGGGAGGCCCTGGACTGGGACCAGGGTCGACACGAACAGGGGCTTTCGACAGAGAGGGGCTTGGGAGCATGCGGGCAGCCAGAGCCAGGGAGCAGGCTGGCAGGGAGGGCCCCAGCATGTTCCGGACAGTAAGTGACACATTCGCTTTGCTGTGGCTGCTGGCTGGGTCCAGAGCCCTCTCCTTTCCCAGAACCTTCAGCAAGGCCTATTGTGCACATAGCCTTGAGTCCGCGAGGCTCTGGGGATGAGGTGGTCAGGGCAGAGGCTGCACGCAGGAGCAGAGCAGGCTGGCAGATGGCAGGATGCAGTGGAGACGTGCTTCAGGCCAAGAACAGAGCCGGGAACTGGGAACCGTAGCCTCCTAGGGGGTCTCAGGGATACCAAGAAGGGTACAGGACTTCTCACGGTATGGGGCAGGGGCTTGGAACGTTATGTTTTGAAATTAAGGCCACGGCAAATCTAGAGGACACGTAGACGCTGGGGTTATGGCTGTGTGTTTGTATGGCTTGGATTGGCAGACAGGAGTGGACGTTCCCCATTGGATGGAAGTGAGGGGAGGGATGGTGCGACTCTGGCCGCGAGCGGGTGAGCAAGAGTTTGGAGACAGGGACTTGGGGCTTGGGTGTCGCTGCAGAGGGCATTGGGTTTGGGTCCCAAAGGGCCTGGCAGGCTAGGTCTTTCTCTTTAGGTGACGGGGGCCACGGAGGACTTCGGAGCAGGAGAGGGACGAGGAGCAGGCTGGCCGTGGGGAGACGGCCCCGGCGGCACGTCTTGGACGGACCGGAGTGGGCTGGAGACAGGCAGGCAGCGGGGAATGAGCACTTGGTGTTGAGAACAGTTCACCGTAGGGGTTTTGCTGTGGCCACACCAACTCAGGCGCGGGTGGTCACCAGGCTGGGATGCGATGCAGCCCCTCGCGAGCGGGCACTTGGGTCATGGTCCTGGAGGCAGCCTGACCTCACCTGTAACGGTTGCCAACTTCCTCCAGCCTCCAGCTTTTTGGTGACTCAGCCCTTCTGAGGACCCAACACAGACTCGGAATTTTTGAAGTTCTGTGATTTCAGAGGTGACTCAGTGAAAAGGGCAGAGCCAGGGAAAGGGGATCTCTCACCCCCAGAACTTTTATGCAGTTCCCAGATCTTCATGGGTCACAGCCAGCGTCCCGTGACCACACCAGCCGATCTCATTTTCTAGATGGGGAAACTGAGGTCTAGAGAGGGGAAGGGACCTGTGCAGGCTTGAGTGGCTGGAGCAAAGGCCCGGGTCTGGGTCAAGTTCAGTCACTCTTTGTGACCGTGGGTGAGTCTCTTCTCTCGGGCCTCTGTTTCTTCATCGGTAAAATGAGGTAACCAGGTCTGCCCTAAAAGCCCATCTTCTCTCATCCTCTGGCTCCTTGCCTTCCTCCCCCTCCCCGTCGACTCTGTCCTTCCCCAGGCCTTTGGTCCTGTGTGCGGGTCCTGGATGACTTTATAGCTCACAGGATCTCTGCCACCTCTTCCCCAGCCCTTCTAGGACCCTGCTTCCCTTGGGGACACTCCTTCCTAAGCCTGTCATCTTCTGTCAGGCTGGGGTCCTCCTCAGTTCTGCCCCCCACCAACCTGCCTGCCACCCTCCACGTCCCTTGAAGACTTGGCTCACGCCCTTCCCTCCACCCTGTGCCACCACCACTGTCACCCTGCCCCTGGGCCTTGCCCCTCAGCCCCGCCCCCTCTGAAGCTCTAACTCCCAGCCCTCCACCCTGATGGTGACCACTTCCCACCCTGCTGGACCCAGCACGTAGACACCGAGAACCTCGGTGCAGCTCTTCTGAGCACCCCCTTTCCCTCCACAGGGGCTCCATCTGTGCCAAAGCCCCCGTCCCCATCACCCACCTTTCTCTTTCCATGGCTCGCTCCCCTGAGAGTTGCCGAAGAAACGCACCGCCAAGCTCACTGCCGCTCCTGAGATGGTTTCCAGTCTCAGTGGGCCCTCAGCAGTCCCTTCAAGCCCTTTTTTTTGTGGCAGGTGGACCCCCCTCCAGGCCCTCTTCACTACCCTCCTCAGTCCCCCTGATCCCCAAGAGGTGACTGTGCCCCTTGCCCCCTAGGCAAGAACCCAGGCCTTGGCGGGGACATCTTTGGTTTCCCACGCCCAACCATCCACCCCCACCAGCCATACTCTGTCCTCTAGTCCCCAGGTGGAAGCCGCCTGTGTCTCTTCTGACCCTTGCTCCCCACCCCGGGGCCTCACACCTCCCTGTTCTCTCCCCTCCCCTCCCTTCTCGGCCCAGCCCTCACAGCCTGTTAGGCCTGGTCCTCACGTCTCTCGATGAAGGACCCCAAACGTCCCTCCATTTGTCATCTCTCTGGGTACCAAGCGGGTCCCAGGTATGGTCGGCCGGCACGTCTTCATCCCCCCGCCCCCATTCATGCTACAAGCCACTGTCGTCTCCCCTCTCCTGTCCTCCTGCAGACCTCATCGCCAAATCCAGTGGTTAACCTTTTACACGTTAGCTGAGGCATCTTGCTATTTTTTTTCCTTTTGGAGAGTTCTTTCTTCTGTGTTAGAGCCTGCCAGTGGCCTCCCCTACAGCCGTTCTCCCGGGGTCCTTCCTGACAGAACCCAGACCTCCAGGAAAGCAGGGTGCTGTGCCGAAAGGCCGCATTTCCTAACCTCCCTGGCACCTGGGGCTGGCCAGTGAGGTGTGAGCTGTGGGGGAGAGTGGGAGGGGCCTTCCAGGAAAGCTCCTTGAAAGAATCTGGGCAGTCTCAGCTAGGAGACTTTTGCTTCTTCCTTCTTGCTGCCAGAACGTGAACGTGATGGCTAGACCTGCAGCAGCCATCTTGTGACCACGAAGTGACCTTGAGTGTGAAATCAGGGCTAAGAGTAGTGGAGCCAGAGACAGAGAAGCCTGAGTCTCCGATGGTGATGGGCTGCCTCCCTCCACACCTCTTTCACACGGGAGAAAACGGAAACTGGGTCTTGAGTCAGCCACCGATTTGGGTTTCCTGTCGCTTACAGCAGAATCCAGTCCCGGGCTCTGCAACCTTAGGACGGTTTTCTGGCTTTCCTCCTCTCTCTCGGGCTGCTCCTCGCCTGTGTCCGTTTGTGGGTGCCTTCGTGGCTCCGCTCCTAAAACGTAGGGACCCCAGGTTTCCGTTCTTGGCCCTCCCC
Source organism: Panthera uncia (assembly GCF_023721935.1). NCBI lineage: Eukaryota > Metazoa > Chordata > Mammalia > Carnivora > Felidae > Panthera > Panthera uncia. Next base: position 21,726 of record NW_026058756.1, read on the forward strand.
CTCTTTTCCGTATCCCACACTTCCTAAGGAATCTCGTTCTGGCTTGCGGCTTCGCATCAGATGCTGCTGGCTTCCACCCTGCAGCACAGACTCCCCCAGACCTACGGACTCCGGTCTTCAGCCAGGGTGTCCCACGGAAGCCTCAGGCTCAGGGGCCTGCACGTTCTTCCTCGTGCCGATTTCCCCTCCCGGGGCTCCCGGCTCAGCCGGCGAGCCCTCATCCGCTCAGGTGGCCGCGCTGCAAGCCCGGAGCCGTTCTCCCCGTTCCCCCCGGGTTCCCACCCCCTCCGCTCCTCCCCTGCTGCCATTCACCGAGATCTAGCAATTTACTGCTTCACACCCTTTAGGACGGCTGTTATCAAAACCCAGAAATAACGAGCGCTGGCGAGGATGTGGAGGAATCGGAGCCCGTGTGCCCTGCTGGGTGGGAGTGGGGAGCGGTGCAGCCAGCGGGGAAGACGTAGCAGGGCCTCAAAAAGTGAAACTTGGAATCGCCGTAGGATCCGGCAGTTCCGCTTCAGAGCATAAACCCCAAAGAACGGAAAGCAGGGCCTCGAAGAGATGTTTGCACCCCTCTGCTCAGAGCGGCGTCGGCCGTCGTAGGCGGCGGGAGGGGCAACCCAGGTGGCCACCGACAGACGAACGGGTGACCGGAATGCGGGCCGTCCGTGCAACGGACCGTTATTCAGCCTCGAGAAGGAAGGGGATTCCGACACCGGCTACAGCATGAATGACTCTGAAGACGTTATGCCAAGTGGAATGAGCCAGTCCCCAAAAAACCCAGTGGAAAAGGGTGAGGGGCACGGCCTCCTCTGCAGTAACAGTTCACACTTTTCAGGATTTTTTTTTTTCTTTTTGCTAAAATTGGGCAACTCCTGTCGCCTCTCTGGCTCTCGTTTTCCTCATCTAAAAACAAAAAATGGAAATTTAAATAGTTGTTTCTCCCTCAGGTTTTTGGGAGACGGGTCCTTCGCAAGGATGGCTGCGACAGTGGCTCGAAGATGAAAAGGTCCCGTGCCCTTTCGCAGGCTTTGCGGCCTCTCCGGGGGCGTCTGGCGCAGGTGCGGGAAGGATTGCTAACCCCAGCTGACGGACAAGAAAGACGTGGACGGATATGCCATCTTCCTGCAGGTGGTGAGCGGGACGTGGGACCTACACGGAGGTTTTTGAGCTAAGCCCAGCAGCCCTTCTGACTTTACGTAGTAGATGGAAGCCCGCAGATAAGGGACTAAATAATTGGAAGTTAGGACTAAGGAAGGGAGAGTTCAATGGTGAGGGAGCGAGCGCTGGAGGAAGGTCATCACGTTACCGGCTTAGAGGACCAGAGGAGGAAAGTCAGTTGCCCAGAGTCACAGAGCAGGTTGGTCACATAGCAGAGCTGAGTCCAGAACTTAGCTACAATGACAGGGGAATGACAAAAAAAAAAAAAAAAAAAAAGCCCCAACGAACACTATTGCATCCACTAGGTAACAGCTGTTCTTACTTAAAGAAAAATTTTTTTTACACTTATTTATTTTTGAGAGAGAGAGACACACACACACACAGAGTGTGAGTAGGGAGCGGGGGAGGGGCAGAGAGAGAGGGAGACACAGAATGTGAAGCAGGCTCCAGGCTCTGAGCTGTCAGCACGGAGCCCGACGTGGGGCTCCGACCCACTAACTGCAAGATCGTGACCTGAGCTGAAGTCGGACGCTCACCCTACTGAGCCACCCAAGTGCCTGGGTAATAGGTGTTCTGTATGTAGTCAGGCAGAGTCGCCCCAAGTGATTATGAAGGGTTAAGTACCTCCGTGACCGTTTTCAGGTGTCGAAGTAGCTCAGTGAGGTGGCCCCCCCTTGTCCAGAGCTCATGCTCGCTTAGTGGGAAGCCAGCTTTTGAACCCAGGGCCGACACCAGAGCTGGTGTTCTCAGTCACTCTGTCCCACCTCCGCACTTGCCCGTGTGTGTGCGAGTCTCTCAATGTAGCGTATCGACCAGGTGCTTTGAAGCCCCAGAGAGCAGGGTCAGGGCAGGCGGCCAGGCCATTGCTGGGGGCCAGCTGTCAGCCCCCCAGCCCAGGGGCAGCCAGGTACGCAAAGATTCCATCCTAAGGAGCGTGCGGCACAGGGTGGGGGGAGTGCGTTGGCCAGGGGCGGGGGTCAGGAAGTGTATCCTTGCCACCCAGACCTCCGTTTCTCCATCACAAAATATAGATGTTAACCGAGCCCTAAGGTGCTTCCCAGTCCCACATTCCTGGCCTCCCCTCAAAGAGTTCTGGGTTGACGTTTGGTGGCCGGGGGAGGGGGGAGCCAGCTGGCCCCTCCCCCTACCCCAAGGTGTGAGCCACTCGGGGAACAAGGAACGTGGGGCTGGCTGTCATGGCAACCCTGTGTTGCGAAATGACGTAATTGGAGTTCCAAACGTGTGAAATCAAATACAACATCCGAAAACACAGCCTGGGGGTCGGCATGGCAACCGTGGGGCACCAGGATGGGCAGGCGCTCCCGGCCCCCCGCTGCAGCAGCCAGCCTGGCTTGGCCACCTGGGCGGCACAGAGGGCACACTGCCCCCTCTCCACACGGGCCGGGCCTCCTCTCTCTCCTGGGGCCTCTGCCAGACCCTCTGCTGCCGCCCCTTCCCCCTCTCTTCTCCCTCCTTTTGCTTCTCTGGGAGACACTGTGTACAGGTGGTTAGGGGGCTGATTAGCATCAGACAAATCCGAGTTCGCGTCCTGACACGTGGCCGCTGTGGGGTCTTGGGCAATCGGCGTTACCTCTTGAATTGTACTTGCCTTAGATGTGAGCTGTTGCCCTGTACTTTCTCCTTCTTCTTTCCCTCCGCAATTCCTGTCCCCGCCTTCCACCTTGCCCTCCTGGGCACCATCGGGCACCAGAGTGACAGTGGCCTGGGTCCTGGACATCCCGCTAGCTTATCAGTCGGGCCTGGAACGGCTTTGCCTGTGATCTCATTCTTAGGTCTCCCCTTCTCTGGATCTTGGTTCTCTCCTCTCTAAAGTCAGGGCATGGCCATTCGTCCCTTTCAGATTGTGGCCCCCCGGGTCATCTACTCTGGCCTCACCTGGGTGCAGGTTAGAAGTGCACATCCTGGGGCGCCTGGGTGACGGAGTTGGGTAAGCGTCCAACTCTTGATTTCAGCTCAGGTCATGATCTCATGGCTGTGAGATCGAGCCCCACATCAGGCCCTGCTCTGGGCATGGAGCCTGCTTAAAATTCTCTCCCTTCCTCCTTCTCTGTCTCTTAAAAAAAAAAAAAACCAACGCACATTTGTGAACTCTTCCCCTTGATATTTGGACTCCGTGGGTCTGGGGTGGGGCCCAGAAATCTGTGTTTTAACAGGCTCTCCAGATGAACTTGAGGGACACTCCAGTGTGAGATGCCAGGAGAGGATGGTTCCTGGGGCTGAGGTCGGTTCTGATCGGCTGCCTTCTGGGGCCGCGCTTTATCTGCCCCGCAGCACCGCCGGCACCAGGCCAGGGCAGCCTTCCTCTGGTTTCTCTCTCAGTCCCTCGCATTCATTCAGCCAATAGATATTTCTCGTGCGGGGCCCTATGCCGGGGGCCCTTCCCACGGCCATGAGGAGCCGGCCCCGCCGCGCGTTTGGGGGGACCCTGGCAGCCGGCCCACCTGCCTGTGACTCAGTTTCTTCACGTGTAAATGGGAGAGCTAGAGTGGGGTCCAGGTGACAGGATGACGAGGGTGCCTTCTCCGGGGACTGGTGGCGTGCCGGCCACCATGCTAGATGCCTCGTGTGGCTACCTCACTTCATGTTCCCCCTACCTTCCGGGGGGGCTGTTTCCCTCATTTCACGGGTGAGGAAATTGAGGCTCAGAGAGGTGACTTGGCTCACCTGTGATCACTCACCAAGCAGCCAGTCTGGGATTTAGACCCTCCCTGGGCTCCCCACACCTCTCCAGGTGCTGCCCCCTTCCCCTGCCCCCCCCTCCCTCCTTGAGCCACACTTCCACTCCCTACCTCTCCCTCTTCCTTGTCCGTTTTCCATCAAAAGGTCTAGAGAGAGTTTTCTGCGGTCACTGTCTCCATTCTTCACTTGCCAGGCACTTTTTAACCCCCTGCAGCCAAGCCCAATGGTCTTGACCTCCCAGCGGCACGGAGGCCGCTTGCTCCCTCCTCCTGGACTTCACTTCCCCCCACCCCTCCTGCTTTCCTGAATCTAATTTAAAGGATTTTTAAAAACCCAAGCGTCTGTCGAGTACCTGCCGTATGTCTTTTCTGCACTGAGTGCGGGATACTCGGGGAACAGAGCCTCGAGGACCTTGTCCTCCTGAGCGGGGAGCACAGCGGGGAGCGCACTCCTCAGTCTGCACCTCTCTTCCCGCTCTCAGCTGGTGGCTGCTGGCATTCTCCCACCCCACCCCTGCTGGCGGCTCCTCTCTGCAGCCTTTCTTGACAGTCCTGTCTGCTCCCTTGGCCTTTGCCTCCAACTGGGGCCTGAAGAGTCTTCATCCCCCAGGCCAGAACATTCTACAGTGAATTCTAGCTGGGACGTCCGCAGGCCACCTGGATCCCACCACGTGCGCCTAACTGTTCTCTGGATTCCAGGCATCCTCTCCAGGCCCTCCCCCACAGAGTTCCTTCTCTACGTCACGCTTGTCCGACTGTGACCGCTCGGCACCACGGGGTGGAATCCGAATTCTTTCACCTGCCCAACTCCTACTCATCCTGTGAGGCTCAGTCCAGGATCACCTCCCCCGGGAAGTCCTCCAGATTGAGCAGGCGACTGCTCTGTGTGCTCCTTAGCACAGAGGCTCCCCTCCAACATGGCAGGATCCTTGAGCCCAGGGCCTGGCACAGAGTCGGGCACCAGTAAATGTGCCCTTGAAGCCAAGTGGCTGGAAGAGCTCACAAACACCTAATCCAAATCACCGGTTTTTACCAACAGGGATCCTCGAGACCCAGAGTCTCAAACGGATTAGCAGCAGAGCCTGGATCCCATTTCAGAGTCTGTCACGTCAGAGCCCAAGCCCAGGATGGTAAGAGGCCGCCGATGCGACAGTGCTCGGGCTTGCCGAGTTATCCTGTGGCTCCATCGCATTCCAGACTTTTTCCCTCTGGATGGGTGCAGTCGGTTCTTCGTACCTGTCCAGTGAGGTATTTTTCACAGCAAATAGGTGAGTATTCACAAAGTGCCTACTGTGCGCCGGGCGCCTGGCCTGGTGCTTTCACACACACATTATCTAGCTTCTGTTGTCTGGGAGGAGGAGCCAGGAGGGACGTGGAGGTCGTCCCGCATCCGGCCCCTTGGCCTCTGCTCAGAGTGCCGGGCGTAGAGCGGGTGCTTGTTGAGGTCGGCACTGCCCGGAGGACATGCCAGTTGGACCCTAGGGAGCGGTGCTGGCTTGGGTGGAGTCACTGCAACCCCTTGAGGGCGCAGAGGCGAACAATCGGAGGGAGGAATCAGAGCAGCGAAAGCGTTTGGCCCCAGACCACAGCCCCCTCCACCTCCAGTGCCGGCCGGACCAAAGCCCCCACTTCCCCAACGGCTCAGGGGCTTGGCTTCTCCCCTCACCTCCAGGGCCCACCTGGCCGCGCACTTCTCGGAAGGGGTCTGCGGTGAGGCGCTCCGGTACTCTGCGCCGGCCCCGGCACGCGGGAAGCCCTCTTACGTGGGTACCGAGTGGCTTTACCATGCGGCCTTAGAGATGGCCACGTCACCTGGTCTGTCTCCTCGTGGTGAAACGGGGGTCGTGGCTCTTTCCAGCGGACACGGCTTAACCACCTTAACGGTGAGCACTTACTGTGCGCCAGGCCCTGCTCTCACACTTCACACGTGCGAGCTCATTTTGTCCTTACAGCTATCTTTGCGGTTCGTGCTATTTCAAGCCCCATTTCACAGATGAGGAAATGGAGGCCCAGAGAGTAGCTCACCCAAGGCCCCAAGGCCCTGCATTTGGCGAGTGATCGAGGTGGGATTCAAACCCAGACCATCTGGCTCCAGAGCCCGTGCTCCTAGCCTCATGGTGAGCCTTCCCCTTCCCGCGGGATAGAAATCCAGCTTTCTTGCTGTGACCCCTGGGGGTGCTGTGTGATCTGGCCCCTGTCTGTATGGGGCCTCCAGTCTGCCCCCCTGCGCTGTCTCCAGAAGCCTTGCTATGAGATGTTATTTGTTGGATGAATTAATTCATTAAGCGTACAGATAATCGAAGACGTTAGTGTTAAGAATCATTTAGGATTTATACCGCACCTACTTCTGAAAGTTTGGGGAATTGCTTGTAGAACAGAACACGATGCAAGCAGACCAAGATGGAAATGCAGCAAAACACGCTGAAGTCAGCGGAGGCCCAGTGTGTCAGGCTCGGCCATCAGGGGCCGGGCTACGGGAGGCACTGATGGGGAAGTCAGAGGGACTTGACAGCTTCCATGGGAGGGTCTCAGGTTCCTCATCTGTGAAATGGGAATAAAGTAACGTTTACCTTATAGATTGCCAAGAGGATTAACTGAATATGTTAAGGGCTCAGAAGAGTACTTGGCATGGACCTGATGCAGCATAAGAGAAAGCTGCTGTTTATTATTATTATTACTTATTACTAAAAGGCAAACCCACATGTGTGGTTGGAGCTAGAACCCCATTTCTAGGGCTGAATTCAAGGAAGAATGTGAAAAGGAGGCATGGGGAATATCTTAGCTTGACCAAGGATTTGAAAGGGCAAATACATTGAAGACATGAACCAAATTCAAACATGGTATTTATTTCTGTCTTGTTCTTAGACTGGCGTTGGGCTCAGCCATTCTTCTGCACTCTTCTGTGAGGGTGGCAGGATCCAGGCCACACTGCCGGGGGCAGCTGGGACCCCCCCCCTTCCAAGAGGACTGGTCTCTGCTCAGAGTGGGGACCCTGGGAGCCCCTTGGCTGCCCACACAGGGCTTAGCGCCCCCTGCCCCCTGCCTTGGCAGCTGGCTCTGGGACAGGTGGCGGGGGGGTGGGGTGGGCAATAGCACAGGAGTGGGGAATGGTCAAGGCTGACCCATAGTGACTTTGCTCCTGTCAGTCTTCACCTGCTTGTTTGAGCAGGAGGCGTGCTGGGCATTGGGCAGACAGAGGGCATGCCCTTCTCATCTGGAGGAGCTTACTGTGGGGCTCTGTTGCTGTCTGGGAGGTGCTGGGTCATGGATGACAGCAGGGACTAGTGGGCTTGTGTGGGGGTTGGGATCAGGGAGGCAGGAAGAAGCTGGCCTGGCCAAAGCTGTGGACTTGGGAATCAGATTCTTATCCTACTCCCAGCACTGACCTTGGGAAAGTCACTTCCCTGACCAAAGCTTCACTTCTTTGTCTCTAAGACAGAGATCGTAATTCTGTTGGCAGGACACAGGTGAGGATGAAAACAGGACCACAGAGGTAGGACTGAATGAGAGAGGTCCGGACCATTCAAAGCCTGGAATAAATGGCGGCTGCTGTTACCACAATTCATACAAGGGGCTCTCACCAGCTAGGCCAACAAGCCGGGTCTAGCTCCCCAAGAGGTAGCCAATCGGAGCATTCCATCCCTTGGCTCACAGAGATTGGCTCCGGGATAGACATGTGACCCAAGTTTGGCCAATGAAACCAAGTTCTGGGACTTTTCTCGGAAGCATTGGGAAAGAGAGGCCCTCTTTCTGGCGGGCTTAATGACAGTTGGAGCTGCTGGTGGCCATCCTGCCTCCATGAAGAGAGAGAGACTGTTCAGCTGAGGATTAGGTTGTCTGGAGGAGGAGAGAGGGAGCCTGAAGCTGATAGAATGGCTTGATGTTGCCCAGCCAGCTCGCCTGAAGCCAAAGCACACTCCTGTGTACGAGTCAGTCATCTTTCCTTATGCCTACTTCTGTTGCTTGTCATCAAAATGATCTCGAGTGATGAAAGGCAATTCAAGGACCTCACAAGCCTGGTAGGTGTCTGGTTTGGGGGGACTGGACCAGGCACGGTCAGTAGGTAAGCCAAAATATATGCTTCCTAGAATGTAGTTTGGCAAAGGAGGAGGCTTCGTGAGGGTCATATGATAGGGGAGATGTGGTAGCTGTGGACATAGTCATGTAGTTCATTCGTTCATTCTGACCTTTCTAAAGTCCTTATTGAGCACCTATGTGTGCCAGCCCTGGGGGACACTGGGGGAGGAGGGCGGTAGCTGTGGGGGCGGGGGTGGAGTAGGGGATGAGAAAGGCTTTTCTGGTGAGATGATATTTAAGCTGAGTCTGAAGCGGGGGGTGGGGGGGCAGAGTTGTCTGGTGGTGCAGCGGGAGGAACAGGGCCAAGCAGATGGGAAGGACCAGGAGAAAAGAAGCATGTCTCCTCATCTGCAGTGGGGAGAGTGGGTGGGAGGGAGGGAGTGGTCCAGGAGGCCTATGGGAGGACCAGAGGAGGATGGTGGCAGAGATGGAGAGCAGTGGGGCCCTGTGGATCTGGGAAGTTCAGGAAACAGGGAGGAGGAGGAGGAGGGCCCAGGAAGAAGGACAGGGTGAGGGCACTGCTGAAGATCACAGGAGTATTTGAGGTGGGTCTTCAGCTGGAGAAAGTTGTCTGAGAATGTTGATATGGAGTCTGCAGGCTGAGGTTGGAATGTTCTAGAAAGAGGCCGTCCACGGAGAGGGCTGTGGCTTGGGAGAGGGGAGGCACCCAGGGGAGGAAGACCAGATGAGAGTGAGCATTGTTGCTTGAACACCTACCACCCAGGTCAAGGGCATCCCCCACACCCCTAGGAGTGCTCTGTACCCCATTCCTCTCTCCAGCCATCCCTCAAAAGGAATCCCCATCCTGAGTTCTATCAACATAGATTAGTTTTGTCTATTTTTGTACTTTATATAAATGCCATCGCAAGGCATGCATTCTTGCGTCTGGCTTCTTTCTCTCAGCCTCGTATTTGTGAGCCATCTGTAATATGTGCCTTTGTAGATTGCTTACTCTGCTTGCTGAGTGGTCTCCCTCGTATGACTATATCACGGGTTATTGATCTATTCTACCTTTAATGGGCGTGTGAGTTCTTTCTAGTCTTTGGCTGTTAATGCTGCTAAGAAAATTCTTGCATATGCCTTTCGGGACACAGGGCCACTCATTTCTGTTGGGCTTCTCCCACAGATGGGACCCGTGGGTCCTGGAGTAGGTACGTGCTCGCTTTAGTAGACTTTGCCAAACTGCAACACTCCACCGACAGTGAGGGAGAGGGCCCGTTGCTCTACATCCTTGCTCACACTTTATTGCCAGTGTTTTTATTCCAGCTATTCTTACGGGCTTGAAACAATATCCGCCTGTGGTTTTAACGTGACCACGGACAGCCTCTGTGGTGAAGGGTTTGTCCATTTCTTCTGCCCATCCCCTCGATAACGTGTCTTTACACTCTCTTAGTGGCAGCTTTCAGGGAACAGAAGTTCTTTCTTCATCTCAGTGTGCCCAGATTTATCAATCGTTTTCCTTCACGGCTAGTGCTGTCTGTGTCCTGTTTAAGAAATTTTTGCCAGCTTGAAAGTCACGAAGATATTCTCTTATATTTAAAAGCATTGTTTTATCTTTTACATTTAGGTCAATACTTTATCTGCAATAATTTTTTCATGTCGCTTCAGTAGGGGTCAAGACTTTTTCCTCATATGGATACTCACTTGATCCATTTATTGAAAAGACCTTCCTCCCTGAACTTCACCTATGTTGTACATCGAGTCCCACATGTGTGGTCTGTTTCTGGACTCTATTCTATCGGTCTGTCTATCCTGGCACCAATATCACCCAATCTTAGTTCCTAAAGCTTTATAACAGTCTATACCGCAGACGCAGTGGCTTATCAACAACAGAAATGTGTTTCTCTCACTTCTGGGGGCTGGGAAATCCAAGATCAAGGTGCTGGCAGATTGGTGTCTGGTGAGAACCCGCTTCCTGGTTCATAGGCAGCTCCGTTCTCACTGTGTCCTTGCCTGCAGGAGATGAGGAAGCTCTCTGGGCTGTTCTATAAGGGCACCAACCTTAATCAAGAGGGCTCTGTGCTGGTGACCTAAGTACCTCCCAAAGGCCCCACCTCCTAATACCGTCCTCACGCTAAAAATTAAGATTTCAACATGAATTTTGGGGGACACAGTCATTCAGTTATAGCAAGTAGTGTAAGTTCTCTAGTTTCGTCTTCTTCACATTTGACTTGGTTATTCTCAGTTCTTCGCATTTCCAGACAAATTTTAGAATCAGCTTGTCCCCTTTCACATATGCGTATATATATACACACCCACATATATATATACACATATATTTACATATGTATATATAACCTGGTGAGATTTTTATTGTGATTTCATTGAATTTCCATATCAATTTGAGGAGAGTTGACGTCCTTATGATATTGAATCTTCTGACCCATCATGTTTTGTTTTATTTTTTATTATTTAAAAAATTTTTTTAATACTTATTTTTGAGAGAAGGAGACAAAGCATGAGTTGGGGAGGGGCAGAGGGAGGGAGAGACACAGAATCCGAAGCCGGCTCCAGGCTCCGAGCCGTCAGCACAGAGCCCGACGTGGGGCTTGAACTCACAGGCTGTGAGATCATGATCATGACCTGAGCTGAATTCAGATGCTTAACCAACTGAGCCACCCAGGTGCCCGTTTTGTTTGAAAAATAAAGTTGATGTTCTATTTTCCTTTGCAGAAGTGATGGGGCAGAAAAGTTGTAAATGCAGACCTGTAGACTCTGTCACTTTCTTTTATATTTACTTACAGCCCATACCTTTCAGTGCTGCCATCATGGTATGTCTCTTTCTGGTTTTCTTTTCTACACATTTGATTTGACATAGTTGGAGTTATAGTCAGTAGACAGTTATGTATCCCACTTTATACTTAACATTCCAATATTAAGTTCTTGTATTACTTCAAAATCTTTATAGACATAAATTTCAGTTACTAGAAAGTCATTTATGAGTTGAGGTTTTGTACCTTATCTAGTCCATAATTGAGAAATGGAATTATTGTTTCAAAGCTCTGAACAATTTAAGGCTCTAGATCCTTATTATGGAGCCAACCAGTGACAGAGCCGGGACGATACGCCACAGCCCTGGCCCTGACCAGTTCTCTCCTTCAAAGGCCCAGTCCACTGGCCTTTGGGCCTCCAGGCAGTGGAGGACACCTGGCCTCCTTCTCTCTGGCCTGGGATCATTCTCTGTGGCTCCACCCCTGGTTTGCCTGAGGGTAACCGTGACCCAGGGTGGCGGATGGAGCTGCCCTCCTTTGCCAGTTGGGGTCAGGGTGGGAAAAGATAGCCCCTGCTGGGCCGCTGTGGCTGTGGGGCCGAAGCTCGGTGAGATGCTTCCGGGCTTTCCTGTACACCTTCCGTGTGCTGGGCAGCGTCGGGAGGGGTGGGGTAGTGGAAGAGGGAGGGTGTGGGGTCAGGAGGCCTGAGAGGTTCTGGTCATTATCTCCTGCATGACTGTGAGCACGAGGTGATGATTTCAGTTCTTTGGGCCTTGGTTGCCTAATCTGTGAAATGGGAACAAATACATCCTTCACCATCCCCCACACCCCTAGGGCTGTTGAGTCTTTAAACAAGATTGTGTGGAAGAAAGGCCTTTGTAAGTGGCTTGGGCCTGGAGCGCAAACATAGGTTGGTATTCAGGGCGAAAAACTTTCTTACGGCCAGAGGAGTCTCTTATCACGTCCTCAGATTCTTTGCTGTTTCTTCCCTGATCCAGATTTCTTCCCCAAATCTTAAGGCCTGTCTTAGTTCAGGCTTCTCTAATAAAAATACCATAGACTGGGTGGCTTAAGCAACAGAAGTGTATTTCTTGCAGTTCTGGAGGCTGGGAAGTCTGAGATCAGGGTGCCAGCGTGTTCAGGTTCTGGTGAGGGCCCGGTTCGCGACGGCCATCTTCTCGCTGTGTCCTCTCGAGGAAGAGAGATCATCTCTTCGTGTGTCTTCTTACAAGGACAGTAATTCCTTTTGTGAGGGTTCCGCTCTCACGACCTAATTCTCTCCCAAAGGCGCCACCTCCAAATACCGTCACACTGGGATCAGGGCTTCAACATAGATATTCTGGGGGGACCCATTTGATCCCTAGCAGGGTTCAAGGTCAGCAGCTTGATGGGGCTTGCCAGCTGTGCTAGGTAGGCATTTCCCACTCGTCTGAGATTAGCTTCACAGTCAGCACTCAGGATGACTGCCCTCCACTCCACTCCTGATTCCCATCCAAGGGCCGTCTTGGTGGTTCCCATGGCAGATGTCACCTCTCCCTGAATTGGGGTCCCTTCAGTCCTGATCATAATGGGAGGTGATGCTTGGACCTGATGCCACTGGATGTCCCCTTCAGTGATGGGCTTCCGGGGCTGGAAGGAGTGGTGGTGGCAGCCCCAACTTATAACCACACCCTGGATTTCTAGTTTATGCGGTGCCATGGCAACTGGAGCAAAGCTCAGATCTTCACCCGAAGCTGTCTTTGTGTGCTGCACTTCGACTCACCTCTTGGTTCTGAACCAAGCCGGCAGGGATAGGCTCCTCAAATACCTGCTGGGTTCCTGCATGTAGATGGTGAAGAATGGTGAGTAGGAATTCCGGAGCAGGAAGAGCCCAGCGATGACTCTGCACACACAGCAGGCTCAGTATGTGGGCTGTAGGTCCCTGCTCTGGTCCCCCAGGAGAGCTGATGGGGGGACATGGGTGGGAAGTAGCTGAGCAGGGACTCAAATGTCTGTGTGTCTCTTCCAAGTGCTGGTAGGTTCTGGGCACCACACCCTGAGGGTTTTCGGGCCACCTGTCCACTTAATCAAAGCCTGACCTTGCCCCTTGCCATCTGTGTGAACTTGAACGACACATGCAACTTCCTTAAGCTGTAATGTTCTCTTTTGTAAAAAGGCGTGAATAAAATATTCCTCCCTAAAATGAGAGTGATAATCATCTCTATAAAATAGGAGTAATAGTAATCTGCCCATATAGGGCTTTTCTTTTAACTTAATAGACTTTCTTTTTTTTAATGTTTGTTTGTTTACTTATTTATTTATTTTGAGAGGGAGAGAAAAAGAGAGTGGGGAAGGGGCAGAGAGAGGGAGAGAGAGAATCCCAAGCAGGCACCACCCTGTCAGTGCAGAGACCGATGTGGGGCTCAACATGGGGCTCGATTTCACGAACTGCAAGATCATGACCTGAGCCAAAATCCAGTTGGGACGCTTAACTGACTGAGCCACCCAGGTGCCTCTAGACTATCTCTTAAAATGGTTTTAGATTTACAGAAAAATTGAGCAGTAGTGTAAAACACTTCCTGTTTTATTAACGTTTTGTTATAGTACGGTACCCTTGTTATAATTGATACATTATTTTTAACTCACATGTACAGTTTATATTAGGGCTCATTCTTTGTGTTGACAGTTCTATGGGTTTTGATAAATGGATAATGTCATGTAGCAACCATTACAGTGTCGCACAGAATAGTTTCACTGCCCTAAAAATCTCGTGCTCCATTTATTCATCCTCCCCCTTCCTCCCCCGCCATAATAACCCTTGGCAACCACTCATCTTTTTACTGTCTCCAAAATTGTGCCCTTTTCCAAAATGTCATATAGTTGGAGCCATATGACTGGCTTCCCATGTCTCTTCATGACTTAATGCTCATTTCTTTTTACAGTTGAACAACACTCCATCAAACGGAGGCACCACAGTGGTTTGCTCATCCATTCACCTTTTTTAAAAAAAAATATAATTTATTCTCAAGTTGGCTTCCATACAACACCCAGCGCTCATCCCAACAGGTGCCCTCCTCCATGCCCCTCCCCCTCCCCCTTTCCCCTCTCCCCCACCCCCCCATCCACCCTCAGTTTGTTCTCTGTATTTAAGAGTCTCTTATGGTTTGCCTCCCTCCCTCTCTGTTTGTAACTTTTTCCCCCCTTCCCTTCCCCCATGGTCTTCTGTTTAGTTTCTCAAGATCCACATATAAGGAAATTGAAGAAGACACAAAGAAATGGAAAAACACTCCATGCTCATGGATTGGAAGAATAAATGTTGTTAAAATGTCAATACCACCCAAAGCAATATACACATTCAGCGCAATCCCCGTCAAAATTGCACCGGCATTCTTCCCAAAGCTAGAAATCATCCATTCACCTTTTGAGGGACTTCTTGGTTGCTCCCACTTTTTGACAATTATGAGTAAAGGTGCTATAAACATCTATGTGCAAGTTTTTGTGTAGACAAAAGCTTTCATCTCATTTGGGTAAAAATACCTAGGTGGCTCAATCGGTTAAGCATCCGACTCTTGATTTTAGGTCAAGTCATGATCTCACAGTTCATGAGATCAAGCCCTGCGCTGGGCTCTGTGCTGACAGTGTGGGACCTGCTTGGGATTCTCTCTCTCTCCCTCTCTCTCTCTGCCTCTGCCCTGCTTGCATGCTCTCTCTCTGTCTCTCGAAATAAATAAACTTAAAAAAATACCCGGGAGTGTGATTGCTGGATTGTATGATAAACTGTGGTTATCTTTGTTAAGAAACCGCCAGACTGGGGGCTCCTGGGTGGCTCAGTCGGTTAAGCGGTCGACTTCGGCTCAGGTCATGATCTCGCGGTCTGTGAGTTCGAGCCCCGCATCGGGCTCTGTGCTGATGCCTCAGAGCCTGGAGCCTGCTTAGGATTCTGTGTCTCCCTCTCTCTCTAGCCCTCCCCCATTTGCGCTCTCTCTTTGTCTTTCAAAAGTGAATAAATGTTAAAAAAAAAAAAAAAGAAACTGCCCGACTGTCTTCCAAAGTAGCTGTACAATTTTCCGCTGCCACCAGCAGTGAATGGTGCTCCGCATCTTTAACAGAACTTAGCCGTTCTAATAGATGCATAGTGGTGTCTCTTTAACTTTGCAATTCCCTCATAACTTAATGATGTTGAACATCTCTTCCACGTATGTTTGCCAGTTGTATATCTTCTTTTTGGTGAGGTATCTGTTCAAATCCTGTGCCCGTTTTTTAACTGGATTTTTTGTTTTCTTATTATTGAATTTTAGAAGTTCTTTGTATGTTTTGGGTACAAGTCCTTTATCAGATATTTACAAATATTTTCTCCTAGTCCATGGCTCATCTTTATTCTCTTAACAGTGTCTTTCACAGAGCAGAAGTTTTAATTTTAATGGAATCCCACATATCAAGTTTCTCATTCAGGGATCATGCTTTTGCTGTTGCATTAAAACTCATGGCCAAACCCAAGGTCACCTAGATTTTCTCCTGTGTTGTCTCCCAGAAGTATTTTAGTTTTGCATTTTACATTTAGGTCTATAATCTGTTGTGAGTTAATTTTTTTGAGAAGTATAAGGTCTATGTCTAGATTTTATTTATTTATTTGTTAACTTATTTATTTTGCATGCGGATGTCCAGTAGTTCTAACGCCATTTGTTGGAAAGACGATCTTTTCTCTCCATCGAATTGCCTTTGCTTCTTTGTCGAAGATCAGTTGATTATATTTATGTGGGTCCACGTTTTCGGTTCTCCATTCTGCTCCAGTGATCTGTTTGCCTATTGTTTTGCCAATATTACTGTCTTGAATACTTTATAGGAAGTCTTGAGGTCAGGTGGTGTCAGGCTTAAGACTTTGTTCTTATTCAGTACAGTGTTAGCTATTCTGGATCTTTTGCCTCTCCACATAAATTTCAGAATCAGTTTGTTGCTATCCACAAGTAACTTGCTTGACTTTTAATTGAAATTGCATTGAATCAATAGATGATCTTGGAAAAAGCTGACATTTTCACAATAGTGAGTGTGAGTATTATTCATGAACGTGGATTATCTCTCTGAGATTTATTTAGGTCTTCTTTGACTTCTTTCATCAGAGTTTTGCAGTTTTCCTCATACAGGGCTTATATATTTTTTTGTTAGGTTTATACCCAAGTATTCATTTTTTGGTGCAAATGTAAATGGTATTGCATTCCTAATTTCAAATACCAGTTGTTCATTGATGGTGTATAGGAGAGCAATCGACTTTTGTCTTGACCTTGAATCCTGAAACCTTGCTATAGCCATTGACATAATAGTTCCAGGAGTTTGTTGTTGTTGATTGTTTGAGATTTTCAACATTGACAATCATGTCATCTGCAAACAAAGATAGTTTTATTTCTTATTTCCCAATTTGCATCCCTTCATTTCCTTTTCTTATTACATTGGCTGGAACTTCCAGTAAGGTGTTGAAAAGGAGTTGTGAGAGGGAATGTCCTTGCCTTGTTCACCATCTCAGGGAGAAAACATCTAGTTTCCCACCATTAAGTACGGTGTTACCTGTGGGTATATTGTAGCTCTTCATGAAGTTGAGGAAGTTTCCCTCGATTCCTAGTTTGCTGAGAGTTTGTTTGTTTGTTTGTTTTTTAATCATGAATGGATGTTGGATTCTGTCACATGCTTTTCCTGCCCGTGTAGGGTTTTGAGAAGGTTAAGTGAACTAATGCATCTGGAGCACCCAGCATAGGAGTCAGCATGTGGGAAGTGCTCAGTACATGTTGTAATTGAAGGGTAATCTTGCATATGAAACAGACAGACTCCAGACCCAAATTGCCTTGGTTCAAATCCTGACTCCACCACTTATCAGCTGTTTGACCTTGAATAAGTTACTTAATCTCTCTGTGCCTCAATTTCTTCATCTGTAAGAGGGGGTGATAACAGTGTCTCCTTCATAGAAATGCCTAAGGATGAAATCAGTGAGTATTTGTAAAATGCTTACGATAAAAGCACCTAGCACTTGTATAGTAAGCACTATACAAGTATGGTCCTTTCCTTTTATTTTTAAGAACGGATGGTCAGATGGTCTGGATTTGAGTCCCAGCTTCATCAGTTATTAGATGTAAGACAAACTCTTTATGCCTTGATTTTTTCATTTGCAATAGTGGCTACTTCCTGGAAGTTACTGGATGGATTAAATGTGTTATATATGTAAAGTGCTTAGGAAAATGGCCAAAACCTGTTAGCTATTACTATTATTTCAGAGGCCATCTTTCCAAGACCCAGTCTCTAGCTAGGTTGCTCAAAGCCTCTGGTGGCTGAACCACATTGACCCAGGAACGCATGGTCTAGGGACGCAGACTGCAGCTGATGGATAATCTAACCATTAGGGTTGCCTTAGGGGCTGCCCAGGAGGTAGTGAGCTCGCTATCACTAGAGGTGTTCAAATAGGAGCTGAGAGTTTTGCTAGATTATCTGGAAGCTTCTCTCTAGGCTGAGAATCTGGTAAGTCTTAGTCTAACTGAGAGAGGATGGACCTCAAGGTTCTGAGAAGATGCCTCAGGATATTGGTTGGAGTTGGCTCTGACACCTTTCCCCATCTTTAATTAGAGCCACCCCACTTATATCTGTTCTATATTTTGAGACTCCAGAGACATTTTTTTTTTTTTCCCTGTGGGTTGATATGGGAGTTCTACCACCTGGAACCATTTGAGAGTCTTCTAGTCAAGCCTGTTTCTTTTCCAGCAGGATGCAACTGGGGCTCCAAGAGAGGAAGTTATTTACCAATGTCATGCAGTGAGTCAGGGGGAAGGACTAGCCGCAGAATCTGGGATTCCTGACTCCTAGTCCAGTGCTCACTTTATCCCAACCTCCCGACTCTTCCTATTACTGCCATTGTCAGCATCTGATGGGTGCTCTGCCCTTAGCTCTCTTGTTGGTTGATGACATTGGCCTTGGCTTTGCTTGAGTTCAGCTCCCTGGAGTGGAATCAGCACAGGCTCTCTCTAAAGCTTTAGGACAGGCTTTAAACTAAAACATCCCACCCTGGACCTGGCTTGCCAAGATATCCCATGGTGATAACAGTAGCCTACTCCATCCACTAAGGTTGTATTCATTCATTTATTCATCCAACCAACAGTCACTGAAGTCCTACTAAATGTAGGTCATAGGGCTAAGTTACAGGAATATGGTGTTGTGTAAAATAGACAAGTCTCTGCCCTCATGCATCTCTACAGCCTAGTGGGGAAGGCAGACAAATAATTTAGTTCCATTTGAATATTGGTCTAGTCAACTAGTCCAACTGTTGTAACAAAAAACCATAAAATGTCAATGGCTTAATACAACATGGAATTCCTGCCCAGACGACTTCTCTTCAGCTGCTCTCATTCAGGCAGTGACTCAGGGACCCAGGTTCCTTCCATATTGTGGCTCTGCCCTCTTACAGCTCCTCAGCATCCTTTCCATTCATCTGGAAGATGGAGAAATAGAGCGGGCATGCAGGATCATGTGGGAGGTGAAGGCCAAGCCTTCTGCCCTCTTCTCATTGGCCAGAACCCAATCACATGGCCCATCTAATTTTAAAGGAGGCTGGGGAATGTGGTCTAGCTGTGTGCCCAGGAAGAAAGGGAACATGGTTTGTTTGAACACATGGAATTTTGTGCTGTAAGTGTGGTCACTTTTGTATTGGGGGTAAGCTGGAGCACCTCAGGAAGGCTTCTCAGGGTAGGTGACATCTGACCTGAGGCCTGGAGGATGAGTAGGAGTTGACCAGGGGAAGAGGAGGGAGAAAAGTTTTCCTTGTACAGGTAATGACTGAGCAGGGTGTGTGTGGGGGAGGAACTAAAAGAGAGTCAGTCTGGCTAGAGCTGAGAGTGGGAGTTGAGGGGGGCAGTGAGTGATGAGGCTTGATGGTGAGACCCAGAGCATGGATGACTGTGGGGTCAGGACAGCGGGAGCCAGGAAAGGGGACTGGTACAGTCAGACTGGCGATTTAGATAGATCTCTTTTGCTTTTGAGTAGCAGATTCACCAGAGGGGCAAGAGGCTGAACGTGGGCAGCTGTAGGAGTGTCTAGGTGGTGGGTGATGGGGCTGGACCAGGGCAGTGGCTGTGGTGTGGGAAGGAAGGGTTGGTTTAGAAGCAAGAATCGACAGGACCTGGTGACCCATCGGAGAAAGGGGTGATGTGGGAGAATCGGGGATGCTGCTGAGGTTACACAGTACTTATTTGGCTGGTTCAGCCAGAGGGGTTGCCGAATCTGGTGTGTTATCTGTTTTGTAAGCGAAAGGTTTTATTGGAATACAGCTCTGTCCATTTATGTATGTATTGTCTGTGGCTGGGTTGGCACTCTGAGGGCTGTTGAGTAGTCGTGACAGAAACCGAATGACCCTCAAAGCCTAAAATATTTATTGTCCAGCCCTTTAGCGTTAGCTTTGCTGACCCCTGAGCCAAATGGTTGTTCAATTCAGTAAGGTTTTTAGAGAGCCGGTTAAAATGGTGTGATGACCTAGGCCGTCGTTGTTTTCACCTATTCATTCATTCATTCCACTTCTATTTCCTGGGCCCTCTTGATGGTGTCCCGCCGCCTGTGTCCAAATAGCTGGCTCGTGAGGGTGGTCTGGCTGCTGCAGGCAGCTATCTCAGGACACGAAGACTGCCGTGGAATCTGTAGCACATCTGGATGCTGCTGCTGCTGCCATGCTGGCCCAGGTGTGGGGCTGGCCTGAGCCAAGCTGCCTCCCAGGGCTCAGCTGTTCAGGCGGGTAGGTCTTCTGGGGTAATCCCATTTACGCAAAGCTTTTCTCAGACGTGGTATCATTTACTCCAAATGACAGTCCCTCGAGCTCAGCGTTACCACACCTCCATTGTGCCGATCAAGAACCCGAGACATGGAGGTGGGAGGAGCTCGAGGCAAGGGAAGAAGCAGGCAGACCTCTTCTTGGTGTGAGCTGAAGATCTAGTAAGGGTGACTTGGGGGCCGTATTTCTGCTCCCCCAAAGACTGAGGGGGCAGGGCAGGAGTGGCCGCAGGGTCGGAGGCCCCAGACCTACCAGCCCCTTGGCACCTCTCTGCCTTGGTCTCCACCAGGGGTTACAGATGTGAGCCGGACAGTGTGGGAATGCAGCTTTGCAGCAGTAATTAGTTTATTCCTGAGGTCAGCAGTATAAATAGTAGAAAAATGTATTTCCTGTTCCAAGCCAAATAAGCAAGTGGCAGCCAGTTGGCTGGGCGCCATTGATGGGATTTCAGCCGTGCGTGTGCCTTGCCTTTGGCCATGAGTTTGGGTGGGAGAGCGGAGGAGGAATGTTCCTTCACAGGCCTGATCCTGCCCTTGACCGGTGACTTACTGGGAAGGCTCTGATGGCCCCACATCCACCCCGGTGGTGCCAGGTTCCCGCTGTGATCGTGGGGACCAGCGCAGGTGGAGGGCATACCAAGGGGCAGCACCAAGTCTGGCTTCTAGCATTGGTGACCACTCCACGTGCCTGGTACATGGCTGATGATGAAGAGGTGTGGCTGAATGAACCAATGATGAGCACATGCCCAGTCTTTGAAGGAAGGGAACTGAATGTGGGAGCCGAGGTCACCCTGGTGGCCGAGGGGACAGAACCATTGTCTCCTTCCCAGGGTTTGCTGAAGATCGGAAGTCAAAGTCCTGGGGCCATTCCGTTTGGTGCTGAGATAACCAGACGGTTGACTCCATGTTTTGGAAATTGCTCACCGTCTACACGGATTTCATTTTAGGTATTTGGATGCTTTTACGGTAATACATATATCTGTGTCCCCTCTGCTTTTCGTTCGTTTGTTCGTTCGTTCATTCATTCAATTATTCATTCATTCTTTCACCTTTGCAGAGGTGCAGAGGTATTGCATGGTGTTTAAGAAGTGAGGGAGACAAGGAGGAAGATGCCTCATGTCTTTGCAGATGTCAGGCCCACCCCGATCTCTCTGAGCACCCCTACTTTGCTTGGCTGCCTCTTGCTCATCGTTCAAGCTGTGGCACAGAGGTCACTTCTGCTAAAGGGCTCCCTGACTGCCCAGATTGGCCCCCTCCTCTGGGCCTCTCAGCTCCCTGGGTGGCCTCTGGCAGAGGCTGCATCACCCTGATAGGTTCCTGTTTACTCGTCTGGATCCTTGAGGGAAGGGTCTGTCTTTGATTCTCCACTGGGTCCCTGGAGTGGGGTCTGACTTAAGGTAGAAACTGAATAAAAAGCTGTTATAGTGGGGAAGGAAGGACAGATCTCACACTCTGAATTCACAACTTTCATCCCTTCTTAGAATCCTCTCTAATGAAATAAATGCCACCACTTCTCCATTACAGTGATAGACTGCTCTCGACATCCTGAATATGGCTCCCCAAGCTTTTTTTCTAAAGGCCATTCACCTCTGTAGGCAAATCTTTCTTAGTTCTCCCCAAGCCATGTCATGGGAGTGGGGGCTCCGGTGACATTGTCCCTCTGTTACCTGGGCATGTGCTGCCGCCGACTCCCTGGGGCCCCACACCCCGCTTGTGAGCAGAGTTGGACACTCGGAGCTCAAGCCAAGGACGTGATCCAGGCCCAAGCAAAGATTGAAGAGTTTGTGGGGCCACCTGGGGCCAGGGGGGAGGGTGCTTCCCTTGCTCATCTGCTGCATGGGCAGCGCCTGAAGCCCCTGTACAGGTAGGCTGCCGCCCGATCTCGGGCCCTTCCAGAATTCCACCTGGGACCCGCAATGACTTTCTACTTTCTTCCCACCATGGCGCTTGGACAGCGTTCCCTTCTAGATTCCTCTCCCTGGCATCCGCCCGGCGTTGGGTCCTGGGTCTGAGAACCTGTAAGCTGTCAATTCTTGCTGGTTTGGTGAGGGTTCACTACTGGTCCCATGTGTGGGGTCCCCGCCAGGCCTCCTCCTGTGACCATTAAAAGGAGGGCAAACATCAGTTTGCTGCTTCTGTTTCTCTTTATTCACAAGATCTATGGTTCTCTTTGCACCTGAGTAGTTCTGTAGCGACTGAAACATAGAGTGATCGAAACCGCCCTCAGTTTTGTCTCCCTGCTGTCTCCTTCCCACCGCTGTCTGGTTTGGGACCACGTGATGCTGAGGGATGGCGATGCTGTAAATTACGGTTGGGGCCGGATTGGAGGCGGAGGCAAACCGGGACCGTGGGCCGGGCCGGCTGCAGCGGCCGCGGCCCCAGGCCTGGCCGGTCTGGTAATGAGGGCTTTGCTGACGACGGAGCAGCTGCCCAGAGCGGGGCTGGGGAGGGGGTTGGGCTCCCGAGTCCTCCTTCCCCTCCTCTCTCTCCTTGGTGGCCGCGGCGGCAGCCAACCCAGGGTGCGTGGCTCTGAGCCAGGCGTGGGGCCCGGCCAGGTGCGCTTGTCCGCTGGTTTTGGGCGCCCCGGAGGCAGTGCTTTCACGGCGTCCACCTCCGTCTCTCGTCAGCTGCGGTGACAGACGTGTCCCCCCACCCCCACCCCGCGGAAGCCCCCAGCCCCAGCCCCCTCCCCGCGCGAGGGTGCCCCTGGCTTTCAGACCGCGGGAAGTGCCTCGCTGAGCTCGTGGCCGGTGGTGGGGGGGGGGGGGGGGGGGGGGGGCGAGGCGGCGCCCCCCGTTCGGGGGGCGCGACCCCCGGGGGGGTGGGGGCGGGGGGGGGGGGGGGGGGGGGTGGGCGTCACAGACGCGGTCCCCGCTGTCTGGCATCTCCCGACCCGGGAGGAATTCGCCCGGAGAGCAGGGTGCGGGCAGCTGGTGTGCCGTGTTCTTAGCTGTAACCGAGATGCAGCTGGTTGGCACGGGCTGGGGCCTTCCGATTGGGCCGCTGTGTTTGGAAGCTCCAAATCCTCGGCTCTCCTCGAACAACGAGGAATTCAGGACGCTGATCCCACCGAGGATGAAAAGGCCACGGGCTCCCAGACACCGCCGTCCCCGGCCCGCGCGGCCCCAGGGGAGACTGGGGGGAGGGCAGCAGCTCCAGAGCGCCCACCACCGGCCGGGCAGCATTTGCTGGTGGTATTCCTTCCTAATCTCAATCCTCGCAGCTTCCCGCCGAAGTAGGTCTTGCTCTCCGCTGAGGAAACTGAGGCCGGGAGGGGCAGTGGCTCGCCTGCAGGCCCTGGGGTGGTAGGGAACTGTCTAGGGGCCAGGCCAGCCTCGCTGCAAAGATGTCCTGTAACACAGACTTGATAGGAGTCTCCCCCCACACGCCTCCCCGGGATCTCCAAGGATTGTGACAAATTGAAAATCCTATTAGTGTTAAATTAATGGGCTTTTCTTGTGGGGCAGCGGGCCGGAACGGAGGCAGAGGGCTGAGGGCGTTCACCGCCGAGGGTGTGGGCAGAGGGCGGTGGTGGGTCCCCCTGCCCAGAGCCCCCCTCCCGCCCTCCGTTAACCAGTTCTTCTCTCCGGCTCAGCAGCCTTTTATCTGAGAAGGGGCAAAGGCGCTTTGAACCTTGGAATTAAATTCTGCCGGGGCCCGGGACAAAGGACGGGGCCCAGAGACTGCCACCCCCTCCTCCACTGCCTGACCTGGAAACATCTGAGGGCTTTGGAGCAGGGCGGGGGTGGTCGTCTCAGGTCCATGACCCCAAGGGCAGAGGGCATGTGCCCGGCAGGGGTGGGGAGACCTTTGTGCTTTTTCAGGCTGTGAGAAGGCTCAGCAGGTGAGTCCCCGTGTGTTGGGGCTGCCGGGAGCTGGCATCCAGGGGGTTCTGGAGAAATCTCCGCCCCCCATACCCCCACCTCACCCTCACGGCTTCTCCAGTGCTCGGGGAGCACCCTAGTCCTTATTCGTGTGTCGAGTGCCAGCTGTGGCCAGACACCTGCCCGGGGGGTACAGCTGTGGACCAGGCAGACACCGTCCTGTCTCCTGGAGCTGGCATTCTAGTGAGGGGGGTGGAAAGTCAACAAATCACACACGGCACGTCTGGATATGTGCCGTGAAGGAAGATGGAGCGTGTTAAGGAGAAAGTGATGAGGGCGGTCAGGAGGGGCCCCTCTGAGGAGGTGGGGTTTGCAGAGATAGGGAGCCGTGCACACAGGGCAGGCAGGCGGGAGGCCACTTGGGGCCGAGGGGGCAGCGAGTGTAAACGCTTCGAGGTCACAGCGTGGCTGGGGAGTTCGGGGAAGAGCAAGGAGGCCGGAGTGGCCAGAGTGAAGAGACTGCGGTGGCAGGAGAGAGGAGATGGGGAGGCCGCTCCTTCCCATCAGATTTGAGGGGTCAGGGCAGGCGGGAAGCTTCATCTGAATTTCCCTTTCCGAGGAAACAGTGGTGGGAGAGGAAGGGCCTCGCTCAGGGTTAAACAGCCAGATGATGGCAAGACCGGGGCCGGCGATGGGTCTTGGCGTCCGGCCGAGCGCCCTTACTACTCCGCCGCAGCCCAAGTGGGATAATGACAATGAAAAGTACAAGTGTGATTTATTGAACGTGTGCTCACACCTGGCTCTTCACTAAGCCCCGTTTGTATACTTTGGCCCATATTCACGAATCAACCTCGGGGAACTATTGATACACCCATTGTACAGATGCTGAAGCTAAGGATGAGAGAAGCGGGGTGGCTTGCCAAGGCCAGCTGGGGCGATTGCGCCCAGGCTGCCTGATTCCAGACCACCTCCCGTGTCCCCCAGGCTCCCGCGGTCCCTCACGCGAGATGGCACCACAGAGCCCGTGGGGAGCCTTAGTTTGGCCACACAGTTTTCACTTCCCGCGAACTTGGCCCTGAGCTCCCGGAGGACAGAGAGCGAGTTGCCCTCCTCTCTGACCGTGGTCCCCAGTGCCACCCAACACTTGCTGGATGTTGGCATGAAGCGTTGGGGCTCAGACGCGATTGCTGTCTCGCAGCACCCGGTGCATACCGTTCCTACCTCTCTGATCTCCCTTCCAGCCTTGCTTCTGGCTTGGCGCTGCCCTGTCTGGTCTGCTGGAGTGGGGGCGGCAGAGGACAGCGAGGGCCAGGGCTGCAGTCTTGTGTCCATCTCCGCGACCCCCAGCGCCAAGCCCGGGGCCTGGCTCAGACTCTGCCCAGCCCTGGTCCACACGAAGGGGTCGTGAGCTATGTGAGTTCCGCGGAGGCGATTAGGTGCAGAGTGAGAAACGAAGGCTGGAGAGGGACAGAGAAACCGGCAGAGAGGACCAGAGAGAGGGGCCCCAAGCTGAAGCAGGAACTCACACCAAGATGGAGGGAATGCGACCTCGATGGTTGTCTAGGATCTTCCTAGATGGTGGTGGAGGCAGGAAAGGACAGTGGGACGCGGCGACCCGTGGAGAGGCAGGGGGACCGGGAGGCAGACAGCAGCCATTGCTGGTTGGGGGTCGGGACTTCCTGGCTTGGGGGGGGGGTGCCGCACACCAGGCTATTCAGTAAGACCCGGGCACGGACGGGATATGGGCCAGGATGGGCTGGTTGGGAGGAACATGGAACAAGCAGGGGAAAGGTCTTGTCTGTAGGAGAGGGTGGGTGGGTGGAGGCAAGGTAGGGCAGGTAGGGTGAGAAGGCCAGAGAGCCGAGAGTTTGGGCTTCATGGCCTTTAGTCCCTGTGCCCCATCTCCCCAGGTTGTGAGGGCCTCTGGGTGGGGAGTGTGGCCCCCGCACCTCTGGTTCCCCCACAGATCGAGTGCCAGGCTGAACATAGGGTGATGGTGACAGGGGTTGAGGGCACAAATGGCCTGGGGACCATCCTGATCTCTTGTCTGACCACGAGCCCAGACAACATGGCCCTTAGAGTCAGAGGGATCATGTCCCCATCACCTGATGCCCCCATTCCGCCTCCTTTCTCTACCTCTGTTGTACTTCTCAGGTTCCAAACTCGGCATTTCTCACCTGGGCCCTTGCGAGCATCCCCAACGATGCCCTGCAGTCAGCAGCATCCCGCAGTCCTGTCTCTACTCTGCAGCCAGAAGGATCTTCCTAAAGCAGACTCTGACCGTGTCGCCTCTCTGCCTAAACCCTTTGATGACTCCCTAGTACCCACACGTCCTATGCGGCCCAGCCTTGCCCCACCTCCAGCCCTAATCGGACCCCTCTCCCTTTCAAACTTTTGCTTCGGCCACATCAAATCACAGTTCAACTTTGTCTTAGCTTGTCTTTCCTTCTACAGGGTGGCCTTTGCCCCAGTGTGCCCACTGGGGGAACTTCTAGCTGTACTTAAAAATGGGGTTTCGGTGTCTCTCTCTCCAGGCAGGCTCTTTCCACCCCCGTTCCTGAGGCTGACCTCAGGACCGGCCCTGGTTCTGGAGCCACCTCTTCCCCCCAGCGTGGCACTCAGCAGCCTGCACGGTGATCACTGCGGTACGTGTCCCCTTCCCTCATAGCCACTGAGCCTGAAGGGCAGGGCCACATGTTATTTATGGTATATCTGCAAAGCCCAGTACAAGGCCTGTGTAAACTGCGTTCGCAGGGCGTGTGTGTGCGAAGGAAGACCGGTGGGCTGTGGAGCCAGGCGGGGACTTCTGGACCCACCCCGGGGGACGTGGGGGCCTGGAGCTCCCACGCTGGGCACCAGGATGGGGCGAGACAGGAACTCGGCCATTCCCCGGTGAGGTTATTTTGGTCGTGACAAACAAACCCCTTTGGAAAATGTGACCGGCTTTTGATCCCCGTGTCTTCACTCCTGACGCCCTCCTTTCAGCGCGTAACGAAGGCAGCGGCCTCTGTTAATAAAGAATAATTATGGGCTGGATTAGAGAGATTATCGGGAACAGGTGGAGCCCCTCGCCCCACCCGTTCTGCCCTGCGGCGGCAGCAAGGATGAGCTCACACTTTCCCCCTCTCCTGGGAGGTTGTGCCACCAGGGGCCTCCCCCCCCCCCCCATGGCTGCTAATCCTTCGGTGGGGGGTAAGAATTCTCCTGCCAGCCACTTCCCACAAGTCCCAGGTGAGATTCCAGGGGACTAACGGAAATGGGGGTCTCTCTGACATGGCAGGGGCCTCCGACCTACCTTTCCATCCCCTATTCAAGAAAGCCAGAGCACAGAGGGTGAGAGAGGCTGGAGGGGAAGGCCCCTTGTCCTGGCCCAGGCCCCGGCACAGGCCTGGTGGCTTGGGCCATTGCTGCTCCTGCTGGGTCTCAGCTTCCCCATCTGTATGATCAGGCAGTCGGACCACACAGCCCTTCACCTGCTGGGCTCTACAGAAATCAATCCCGGTTTTTTACTATGTGAGAGCTCAGGGATAAACATTCAGGATGCCCTCTTAGAGATGAACTTGGAAAGGAAACACTACGGCAAAAGGGCTGCAGACTGAAAGGGAATAGAATTCATCCGTCTCCAAGTCTAAGACTAAAACTAAGGGGAAAGTCATGATTATGGAACAGAATGCAACATGGAGAAATGAATGAAATTGCGTAGAAATTGTAACTGACAAATACCGGGAGGGAAAGGGGGGGAAAGGAGGGACGAAGTAACGTAAATGTCCAGATTTCCTCATCTTTCATCGCCGGAGGGCAAAAGACATAATTTAAATATGAACAATAAAATGATAGTTATAATTATATTACAGATATGAAGATAAACATTAAGAAATGTAAGATAATAGATTTGGGTCAGGGAGTGGGAGCAGAAAGAATAAAAATAAACTAATTCCATCATTATTCCTAATAATGGTCACCATTCACAATGTAATACAAGAAATTGTATTAAGCAAGCCATGTTTTCCCTCCTCTCCCTGAAACATCTCTTGCATCAAAAAGGAAATCAGAACAGGTTGCAATGAGTCCAGAAAACGGAGAGAATGACAGCAGCCCATATCAGAACTGTGACTGCTAAAGCAGAGCTAAAAGTTCCTAACTCTAAATACTTTTATTAAGAAATAATCAAGGGGGCACCTGGATAGCTCAGTCGGTTGAGTGTCCAACTTCGGCTCTGGTCATGATCTCCCGGATCATGGGCTTGAGCCCCGCATCAGGCTCTGTGCTGACAGCTCAGAGCCTGGAGCCTGCTTCAGATTCTGTGTCTCTCTTTCTATGTTTCCCCCACTTGTGCTCTCTGTCTCTCCCTCAAAAATGATTGAATAAACATTAAAAAGAAAAAAAAAACCAAAGATCAAAATTTCATAAATTAAGTACCCAACCCACAAAATTTGGAACATTGCCATGTTCCATAGGTCCATAAGATGAACCTAAAGAAATGACAAGGAGAAATTTATAAAGATAAAAGTGGATGTTAATGAATTGTAAGTCGGGAAAATACTACAACTAATAACGTTTATTGTTTCAAAAAACCAAGTGAAGTAGATAAAATGTTAGGTAATCTAATCTAGAGGGAAAAAATGGAAAAAGCATTAAATTCATAAAATAAGAAATGGTTACAGGGCACTAGCCCTAATTTCAGAGGAAATCAACAGAATATACAAAAATACTTAAGAACTTGGATGAATGGATAGTTCTTAAAGAAAATACAAGCTGTAAAAGTGTGCCTAGAAGTACATCTAGGTACAAAATCTAAACAGACCAGTAATCATAGGAGAGAGAGAGATACCGACTCCTAAAAAAATCATGAGGCCCAGATGGTTTCAGAAGGGCCAACATTTCAGGAACTATTTAAGTGATGTAAATCGTTTAAATTGCTCCGGGGCTAATTTCCTTTATATACAAAGAGCTCTTGGAAATCAATAATAAAGGACGGACAGCTCAATGGAAAAACAGATGAAGTATATGAACAGACCGTTCACAGAGAAGGAAAACAATGGTTTTTAGGAAAGACTATGAAAAGATGGTCAACCCCACTCAAAATAAGAAAACTGCACGTTTATTAAAACTACAGTGTAATGCTAGTGCTCACTCACCAGATGAAAATTACAGAATTGGATAAATCACTGGCTTAGTGAGTGTATAGAGGAACAGGAGAGCTCATAAAATGCTGGTAGAAATGCAAAGTTTTGCAACCCCCATGGAAAGCAACTTGGCAAAGCAAGAAGGAAAGCGAGATGGAAAGCATCCTTGCCTCTGATCCAAAATCCTCTAGGAGCTTTTCTTAGAAATAAACTCAACACGTGTGCGTGAGATGACATTTCAGTGACATATTATTTCCGGTGGCAGGAGGTGGGAAACAGCCTAAGAGCCTACCAGGAGGAGAGGGGTTATATAGTTCTCTTCCAGGGGAACCTTACGCAGCCATTCACAAGAAAGGAGGCAACTCTATGCTCGAAGGGGGCACCTGTAAGCACATATTGTCAGCTGGAATCAGGTACGATATGCTCTCAGCTTCCTAAGAAAGAACGTGTGTGTTTATTTGCTGGTATATGTCTATAGTAGATCTGGGTGCACACACGGAAAGCTAGTAAGCGCAACTTTCTTTGGAGCCGTGGACTGATGGCTGGGGACGGTGGATGGAGGGAAACTGACCTCCCAGTGCATTGGGTCCCGTGCACACGTGGTACCTTTTAAAAACTGGAATACTTCGGATACTGAAAAGTGAGTAGGAACTAGCTGGCTAAGAAGGGAAGAGGGGAATAAACGGAGGCAAAGCTGCTTGAAGTTACTAGAATCAGAGAAATAAAAAAGTATTTTCTCTTGTTTTGGCAAAAGTGAAAATGATTCTTCATCTTCAGAGGGGAGTTTGGGCTCTGCCTCAAGAACACTAGGAGCCCTGCGTGGGCTGGGAGCAGGGCCGTGGCGGCCGAGTTAGAGGGGCTGAGGCTGGAGGCAGGGACCCTGGGAGGAGGCCGTGCGGTCGGTCGTCCAGGCAAGACTCAGGCACGGGGCCACAGGCAGGGGTGGTGAGGAGGAGGTGACTTGGAAAGGTTTGGGGAGGTGGAGCTGACGGTCATGGAGCTGAGTGGGCAAGAGGCACGGGGGTGGGGAAGCTGGCCAGGGTAAGGCTCGGGCTTCTCCCACGGGGGCCCTGGTGTGGGTTGAGGTTGGCCAGCCGGCCTGAGCCTGACAGTTTACTCAGGGGAGTGCTTTCGCACTATCCGTTTGTGATGAGAGCGGTGCTGGGGCTGGTGTCCTATTGTTCAGACGAGCAAACCGAGGCCAGAGTGGGTAAGTGACTTGTAAAAGTCTCCCCGCAGAGCTCAGCCACACTCTCCCAGCGTACCTCTCAGCCTGCTCCAGACCCCACTTTTTGTCCCCTCTGTCCCTGACAGCTTTGGACTGGAGACTAGAGCAGGTGTCCCCCAGAGCCCAGAGCAGTCATGTGTGTGTCACTGTGAGTTACCAGGGCCCCCGGGAATCTCCCAGGATGCTCCCAGAGCTGACAAGATCCTATTGTGGCACCTTGACCTGAGCCCTCAGGGCGGCATGGGCTCGGCTGGCTTCTCCGCTCTAGTCTCGTGAGGCTGAAGTCACCGCGTCAGCTGGGTTGGGCTTCTATCTAGAGGCTCTTGAGAAAATCTGCTTTCCTGCTTGTTCAGATTTTTGGCTGAACTCAGTACCTTGCAGCTGTAGGACAGAGACCCTCATGTTTTGGCCAGCTATCGATGGGGGTCACTCTTAGCTCCTAGGGGTCACTCATGGGTGGCCCCCTCCAACTTAGCAACAGAGAAGTTTGCTCTGTGTCCGTCGCTCTTATGATTCAAACTGCTGTGACCCCTGCCTAGCAGCTGAGCCACACTCTGCTTTCAAGGGCTCGTGTGATTAGATTTGGCTACTTGGCTAATCTCCCTTTTGCCATATGATGGAACATAATCACGGGCCTGACATTTCATCATATTCACAGACCCTATCCACACTCAGAGGGGGTGGATTCCGCAAGGGTTATTGGGGATCATTCTTAGAATTCTGCCAACCACTCAGATGTTTACACCCATCCATGTGTAATAGGGAGAAGAATGCATGGTTATTAAACATGTACTAAGTTCCGGACAGTTCTATATGGATAGTATTACTTGATCCCCACCAGCATGTGTGGTAGTCATTACTACTATCATTATCCTCAGCTTACAGAGGAAGAAATGGAGCCTCATAAAGGATGAGGAACTTGCTCAGGGTGACCCAGTTAGAAAGCAGGGAGCCCTGAACTTGAAGCCAGATCTGTGTGATTCCAAAGCCAATGCTCTGGTCTGTCTTACACATGTGGACAGGGAACCATGCCCACACGTGCAGCCACACACACACACACACACACACACACACACACAACTGTGCATGCCTACACGTGTGCACCAGTATACCTGTACACATGCATTCGTGCACACTCAAAAGGGTCCGCGGACGCCCCCTCCCCCCCACGCCTGCCTGGTTCCCTCGGGCTCAGAGTTAATGAACATGCACAAGAGCCCACGCAGAGTGGCCATGGGCAGAGATGAAAGGCAGGGTGTGCCTAACAGCTCTCTGGGGATCCAGTTACCCATGGCTGTGGCTTCTCAACCGGGTGATTAATTGCCCGGCACTGCCTCGGCCCGGTCAGCTCCCAAGGCCTCTTGCCCTCTTATTAAAA
This sequence comes from Panthera uncia, assembly GCF_023721935.1. NCBI lineage: Eukaryota > Metazoa > Chordata > Mammalia > Carnivora > Felidae > Panthera > Panthera uncia. Next base: position 52,702 of record NW_026058756.1, read on the forward strand.
ACATCCCTTGATGTCATCCCGCCAGGGAGATCAATGGTGGCTGAGGGGAGTGGGCCTGCCAGCGAATGGGGGTTTCAGTGGCCTCTCCCCTGGGCCACCGGGCTCCCCTGGTACTCGGCTCCCTGGGAGCCGGCTGGGGCTGATGTTCCCAAAGAGGCCTCCTGAGCTCAGGTCCTGCCTGGCTGCGGGTCATGGTCAGTGCGGCTGGGCAGCTGGGCAGCTGGGCGGGTAACCAAGGTGCAGGGACACCAGAGAACTTGGTTTTGTGGTTTGGGGCTTTGGGAAGCTAAGAAGAAGGGTCCGGAGTCCCCCTTCTTGCCCCAGCCCTCTTCTGGGTGTCCTGGCCTGAGACCTTCTTGGGTTTGAACCTGTGACACTGACTTCGCAGAGTCTCTGCGCCCTCCTGTGTAAAATGGGGGAAAAGGACTTCTCTTGCAGATCTTAAAGGTCATTTCCTTCTCAAAACTGCCCCTCTTGGCTTGGGTGACCCAGCACACTCCCGTTTCCTTCCTGCCTTTCCGGCCATGCCTTCTGTCTTCTTTACCCACTTGTAGCCAGTAGAGCAACGAGCGTGGGCTCTGGAGCCAGACCGCTGGGACTCAGGAGTCATCACTGACAGCCAAGTGGCCCTGTCAGTTTGGCTTGACAGTGTCCAGTGTCGAGAGAGGATCATGGCAGGTTTCATGTTGATAAATTCAAGGTTTTTGTCCCTTGGCGGTGGCTTTTATTTCTGGAGTTTCACAAATCGCCCATGGGATAGAAAGGGATCCGTCCACTGGATGTTGCAGGCTGGCGTTCTTCAAGCTCCCCGGACCTACCTCCTCCTCCCTCTTCTCCGAATATTTGCTAATTTCGTGTGTTGGGCCCACTCGGCTTCGGAGCTACTTGGGGCAGGTACCCCCAAGTGCCTACGCACACACGCAGACGTGCTCCTTTGTGTACAAGAACATCAGCACGCGTGGAATCCCGTTAGCTTGGGGATGTGCGGCGTCTTACTCGGTGGTGTGCTGGAAAGGCTTAGCCACAGGCTCTCCGGGTAAAGGAAGGCCTGAGTTAGCATTTGCCCATCTCCAGGGCGTGAATTCTTCCCCCGCCATCAATTTCAAGCCACCAGTGCCATGTTGCTGAATGTGGAGTCGGGAAGAGGGGTGCAGTCAGCTCTGGGGAGTGACACACACCCTCGTTCAGCACCGTCTCCCCACCGCCTGACACGGTGGCCGGTGTGACGTCAGTGAGGGGCTCCGAGTCCTACCGACTCCCCCCAGACCTGACCGCTGTTCTCCCACACTGGTGCACGCTCACAGAGTCAGACGTACCCTGGCCAGCGCACATTCACCCCTGCGCTCCGCAAACGCACCCTCGCACGCGTCGACGTGTTCATACAGAACTCACACGTCCACCTGAAGCGTGAGACACACGGCTCTACTCGTGTGCATAGTTGTGTTTTTCCTGCACGCACCCGTGCTCACCCTTGGCTGGTGCTCCTGCACACACACGCACACACCCAGGTGTCTCCGTCACTGCTGTGCCTGTCCTGCCACACACAGACGCTGGTCACTTCTCCGAGCCAGCAGGTGCGGGGGCGTGAACGCAGACGCCCTGCTCACGGAACCAGCCTGTCTCACCTTCACGCGTAAGCACCACGGCGCACCCACGGCTCGCTCGCCACCCTGCCCTCCCTCTGTCCCCCCACGTCCCCTGCAGGCATCTCACCCACCCCATCATAACCAGGGAAGCTGGCCAGGCCGGGTCGGTGGGTGTGGTGTTTGGGAGTTAGAGAGGAATTCCAGGCGGGCCCCTCCCGCTCCCCTGGCCAACGTTAAGTGCCTTCAGACTGAAAAGAACCGTCCAGAGAGGCTTTTCCGGCTAGAGATTAATGTCACTGAAAAATGTGGGTCCCAAGCGATTAATGCAGCCTTCTTTGCCACACATTATGTGAGTGCACTAAAGCGAGAGGGGGCTCATTTTTGGCATGTTTTTAACTTGCTTGGCTCAGAGTGAAAGAAGAAAAGAAGAAGAGCCTGGGGCCCGGGGACCTGAGGGTGGGGGCCTCATGGGCAGCGAGAGCCCTGGAGGCCAGGTAGGGTAAGGCTGGGTCAACCAAGCCCGGGGCGTTGGGGGTCCCAGCCAAGTCACCGCAAGACTTGGAGGGGAGGTATTGATGGACCCCACGGGTGGCGTAGCTGTGGAGGGGTGCAAAGGCTCCTGGCAGTGCGGCATCGGCTGAGGGAGCCCATCTCCGTAAGCAGTCTCCCAGGGCAGTCAGAAGGACCGGAGTCAGAAGTGACCTCGGGCACGTGACTCCACCTCTCGGCGCCTTCCTTGCTCTGTCTGCAAAATGGCAGCATGGCAGTGCCTTCCTTACAGGGTTATGGTGGGGCTTACCTGAAAGCAGGCACATAAAGGGCACCCGGGTGGCTCAGTCGCTGAGCGTCTGACTTCAGCTCAGGTCATGATCTCACGGTTTGCGAGTTCGAGCCCCACATTGGGCTTGCTGCTGTCAGTGCAGAGCCGGCTTTGGATCTTCTATCCCCTTCTGTCTCTGCTCCTTCCCTGCTTGTGCTGTCTCTCTCAAACATAAATAAAATATTAAAAAAAGAAAGAAAGAAAGAAAGAAATCAGGCAAATAGTAAGGGCTTGATAAAATAGTGGCCTACTGAAGCGATGGTGACCGCAACATACGTGGCTGCACGAATAAGTCCGTGTGTGCCTTTGTGTGTGTGCATGTGCGTATGGGATAGATCGATGCTTTGAAGCAGACAAACCCGGGCTGGAGTCTCATTATGTGACCTTGAGCAAATGATTTGTCTCCCTGAGCCTCGGTTTCTTCACCTGAGAGATGGAGTCAAATTATACCCCGGTCTCCAGGTTATTGTGGCGGTAAAAGTAATCATATATATAGACAGAGAGTGTGTGCACCGTGCCCGGCACCAACTAGGGGTCCTAAAGCACGATAGCAATAGTAAGTAGCCAGAGTGTGGCCAGGGCGAGGGAGGCCAGGGTAACGACCTCCCTCCACCACTTGGCAAAAGTGTTTGGAGGCAACTTGTTGAAGTTCACATTGTGTTCTCTTATTGTCAGTCTCGGAGAGCTGGGTGGCAAGGAAGACCGATAGGGTGAGGGGTGCAGGAAGGGCGCAGGACCCCCGTTGCCAAGGCACTGGCAAGATGGGGGAAGAGTAGCCCATTTCGATGCCCGGGGCCTCTGGGGATGGGCCAAGGGAGACAGGTGGGGGTGAGAGTGTTGCCAAGACATCACCCATGATGTCCTTCCGTCGTCTGTCACCCTGAAACCTTGAAGGGTTGATCTTACCCGCTGGGCAAACTGAGGCACAGAGCAGGCAAGCAAACTGCCTCAGGTCCCACAGTCAGGAAATGGTCAAGAAACAGGTTCTTTTTTTGTGTGTGTGTATTGTTTTGTTTTTTATTTTTCTTAATGTTTATTCATTTTGAGAGAGAGAGAGAGAGAGAGAGAGAGAGAGATGGAGTGTGAGCAGGGGAGGAGTAGAGAAAGAGGGAGACACCGAATCCGAAGCAGGCTCCAGGCTCTGAGCTGTCAGCACAGAGCCCGACACAGGGCTCGAGCCCGTGAACTGTGAGATCATGACCTGAGCCGAAGTCAGATGCTTAACTGACTGAGCCACCCAGGTGCCCTGAGAAACAGGTTCTCTTGGAGCCCACGGCTCCCTGACTGGGCAGGAATATGACCAAGATTCTGCATACACCCAGGAACACACTGAAGAATGTGTTCCTCACATATTTAAAAACACAAAATGGATCGTGTTATTTCCTGGCTTGAAACCCAGCAGCAGACGCTGCTGCTCTCGGGACAGAGCCCAAGCACCTGACCCGACGCCCTTGGAGTCTGGGCCCTGCCGCCCTTCCAGCCCCAGGTGGCACTCCAATGATCCTCGCTGTCTGAATTCCAGCCACGATGGTTCCTCTCGGTGCCAGGCTCCCCTCCCTGGGCTTCACCCCTCAGAGCCTGGCCTCAGGTGCCCCCCCAACCTTGGCAAGACCAGGTGCCCTGGGTTCAGCTCTCACGGCCACCGAAGGGGTTCTCACAACCCTCAATGACAACTGAGTTGTTTGCGTTTGTCTTCTCTGTCAACAGGTAAGCGCTGGGAGGTTGCTTCTGCTGCGCGTCGGTGGAATCTGCCCGGGGCCGGGCATGGCGTCGAGAGGAGGAACCGAGCGGTGGATGGCCGGGCTGGCATCTGGGCACAAGCAGAGTCCCAAGGGGAGTATGGGTCCCAGGTACCTGGGGTCTCAGGTCCACAGCAGGTGAGTTGACAGGAAGTGCGATAAGGGGCAGGGGCAGTGAGCATCTCAGTATGCACCCCTGCCCCTGGACGGGGGGAAGGAGGGAAGACAACAAGGTTTCTGTAGGATTTGCCTGGCTTATCTAGGGCCTTCTAAAAGCCTTTGGCTCGATTTCACACCAAGAATTGGAAAACAAGTGCCACGAGGGAATGGAATCCAAGGATAAGGGACTTCTCCGGATGGATTTCAATCCTCGGACGGCCCCAAAGTGGGCACTATTGTTATCTCTGTGTTTCCCAGGAGGAACGTGCAGCTCAGAGAGGCTCTTGACCAAGCCAAGACCAGAACCTGGCTCTGACTGTGTCTCCTGGGTGCTGACTGAGCAGGGGAGGTGGGCAGGGAATAAGGAGGGGGAGTGTTGGCCTCCTTCCCTAGGAATGAGGAGACGGAACTTAGTGCAGAAAGGAATTGTTGTATGATATGATGGTTTTAAGATATGCTCATAAGTTCCTTGATATTTCTCCCTTCAAGAGGTGTTTAATTCTGCTCTCCTTGAGTGTGGGCACAGAGACAACCTCTAGCGGATAGAATGTGGGAGAAGTGTGTGACTTCTAAGGAGGTCATGAAAGGCACTGCAGCCTCCTCCTTGCTCTCTTCCACAGCACTCGCTCTGGAGGAAGCCAGTTGCCACGTCGTGAGGATACTCAAGCCACCCTGTGGGGACTGAGTCCTCCCGCCAACAGCCATGTGATGTGAGTGTGCCATTTTGGAAGCGGATCTCTTGGCCCTAGTCAAGCCTTCAGGTGAGGGCAGCCCTGCCTGACATCTAGACTGGTACGGAGTGAGAGATCTTCAGCTAGAGTCACTCAGCTAAGCTGCTTTTGAATTCCTGGCCCACAGAAACCGTGAGGTAACAGATGTTTATTGTTACTTTGAGCTGCTACATTGATGGACGATTTGTTACGCAGCAGTAGATAACCAATACACTTATCTTGGTGGAAGCTGCTCCAGCACCCATCAGGAGTAGATGACGGTATATTTGCACCATAGAATACTATATAGTCATGCAAAGGAGTGAACCCTCATCGTGGGCAATAATGTGGATGGATCTCACAGACATGTTGAGTGAAAGAAGCCAGACCAAAGAGAGCAGGTACCGTGTGGCCCCATTCATACAAAGTACAAAAACAGGCAAAACTAATCTACAGTGAAAGAAGTCAAGATAATGGTTACTGTTGGGCAGGGGGGAGGGCGTGACCTGGGGGAGGTTTGAAGATTGGATTTCTTTTTTTTTTCTTTTAATTTTTTTTAATGTTTATTTATTTTTGAGAGAGAGAAAGGTGGAGCGTGAGCGGGGGAGGGGCAGAGAGAGAGGGAGACACAGAATCCGAAGCAGGCTCCAGGCTCCCAGCTGTCGGCACAGAGCCCGACGCGGGGCTTGAACTCACAAACAGTGAGATCATGACCTGAGCCGAAGCCGGATGCTCAACCGACTGAGCCACCCAGGCGCCCTGAAGATTGGATTTCTTGGGGGGCTGCTTAGATCTCTCCATATGGGTGCTGCTTACATGGATGTATTCAGTTTTTAAAATCTGGCTCAGCTGTACCTTTATGACTTAAATGCATTTTTGTATATTAGACCACAGTCAAAAGTAAAAAGAAAAAAAAAATCTACCAGTTTGGAGTGGGGCATGGGAACTGGGCATACCAGGCATCACATCTGGCTGTAGGGTGTGCACTGCTTAGGAGCCTACAGGCCTGGAAACCTCCCAGCAGGCCAGAGCAGGGAAGGCCAGCATTTGGGGGGTGGGGGGAGAGAAGGGGTTGGGGGGGAAAGGGAACGGGATGGCTCTGTGGGGACCTTCCACCCCCAGGGTTTTGGCCTAGGGTCTTACCTCCACAGTTCCCTGTGCTGATGGACAGGAAGGGACAAAGGCTCAGCCCCCAACTGAGGTTGGGGTCAGCCGAGGGGGCTTTCCAGGGCAGCAGTGAGGGCAGGGGGAGCCCTGCTTGGCTTTGTGCCTGAGGGATTTGCCATAATCCCAGCCCTTCCTTGTAGCCTGTCTAATCCCCACCCGTGGGGCTGAGCCTTTTCAAGATCTGACTTTGGCCTGAAAGGCTCCCAGAGGGGCCCACATTCCTGCCCACAGCATCCCTGTTCCTAGGAGGGAACTCATCAGGACCTCACCCCTCCCCAGATAGAGCTCCTCACTCTTGGAGAAAAAAGACTTGACAGTTTCCCAAGTTCAGGAGAAGCTAAAATGGCCATGTGAGACTCCATAGTGGTTGGTCTGCTCCCTCAAAGGAAGCATAGTCTCCACCCACTTGGGCCTGAGCCTTGTTGTGCTGTCACACACAGAAATGGGCGAAGGGGTGCTGGAAAGAGTGGAGACCTGCCTGGGGGCCGTGGCCTCCAAGGTCCCACGTGGGTTTCCTCTTTAACCTGATCGCGCACTTGATAAGCTCCAGCTACCAGATCCCTGCCTCAGGACCTTTGCACATGCTTTCCCTCTGCTTGGAATGTTTCTCTTCTGATCCTTGCATGGCTGTTCTTGCTTGTTACTCAGGTCTCAGCTCAAATGTCACCTCCCCCAAGAGATCTTCCCAGAGGTCCCAGAGTCACACTGTCGTATCACTCTGTGCCTTGGTCTCCTTTGTTGCCTTTCCTTGGTCTGTCTCCTTCCACTAGGGTGTGAGACCCTTGAGAGCAGGGCTCTTGTCTGCTGCACTCGTGGCCATTGCTACTTCCAGAATAAAGCTCAGTGCACCATGGGCTCTCAGTGCATATGTGCTGAGTGAGTGAATGAGTACATGCGAAAAGGGCCCTTAATTAGGGAGGAGTGAGGGGAAGAGCCTGGCAGAGAAGTGATTCTGCTCAATCTGAGTATTAGGAAATCTCCCTTAATGCTTAAAGCTACCCCACTTTTACAGATGAGGAGACCAGGGTTATAGAGGTTTGATAAATTGACCAAGGCCCTGTAGCCTTTAATTGTATCCCAGCCGGTGATGACGGCTTTCAGGACAGAGGACAGGTTTGCAGGGTAAGAATCCTGCTGGCCTCGGATTTCACTGTTAGTCATACACTGACATTCTTAGTGCCCGAAATTTCACTCTTAGACATGCATTCCTTTTGCTTAAAATTGCCCTCTCAACACCTCCTTTCTCTTCACCTTTTCTCTTAGTAGCAAGAGAATCTTGTGTGAATGATAGTCACAGACGCCAAAGATGGGGTCTATAGAAGGAAGGTCAGAGGCTGCGCTCTAACCTGCCTATTGTATAAATGGAGATACTGAGGTTCAAAGAGTCACCCAACAGGCACTCACCAGGTGCTTGCTGATTGAATCAACCCAAACACATTGTTCTGGACGGAGGGAGCACAATTTTTTTGCCGAACCTCGGGTAACACTGCCTTGACTGCCAGCACACACACGCCATTCCGCGGTGTCCAAAAGCACGTTCATTTACACGACTGCAGGCAGGCACGTTTATTCTTTCGGTTATTTCCTTTACAAGGAAAGAAAGTGAGGTCCCGAGAGGTGAAGTATCATGTCCAAGGCCACACAGTAAGTTCAGAGTCGGCGTCGGGATTTGAACATAGCCCTGATCTGGCCGAAAGTTTGGCTTTTCCTGTGCTCCTCCCCGGGAGCCCCTGGGAGGTCCGTGGGGACATTGGTCCCAGGGCTGGCCCTGAGCTGGTTCATCCAGGCCGTGTGTGCACAAACATGAAGGAAAAGGTGCCGGCCTCTCCCTGCTGCTCCGGAGAAGGTTTCTGGCAGCTGCGGCTCCTGATTTGTGCAGGGTGCAGGCTGCCCAAGGTGCATCTGGGTCCCCGCCTGTCTAGCTGAGCCGGCCTGCCCTCCCTGTCCCGGGCAGGCGGGGACCGTGTGCTGGGGCTTGCAGGGGCATCCGCATCAGGCAAGGCTGCAGGGACGCTCCTCCTCCCTGGAATCTTCCTGTGGTGGTGGTGGTGGTGGGCAGGCACCGGCTCATTCTACACAAATTGGCTAATATTCCAAAGAATGTCATTCTGAAAGAAAGCAAATATTTAAATACTCAAGGAAGGCCCTCTCTGCCCCCGCACCCTGGACGTGCCACCTGCCAAACGCTGGCAGGGCCTCTGGGAGGCATCTCGGGGCTGCGTACCTGGCGGCCCCTCCCAGAGCTCCGCGTCACCCTAGACGAGGGCGGGGGGCCGGCAGAGGCGCCCAGAGGGGCTGTGCTGATGCCCCACTAGGCAGGGGTAGTCCAGAAGGGGAGGGGGAGCTTGGTGAACGAGAGCGGGGGATTAGGAGGCCTGGTCTGGGCACTCTGCTGGGTTACCTCGAAGCCCACGTGTCCGCTCTCTGGGCCTCAGTGTTCCCATATGTAACAGAGGGTGTGCTGTGGACCAAATGAGCGGGTCCCCAATCTCGCTGGGCCCCGTCGCAAACCTACGGAAGCAGCATCTGAGGGGCATTTTTGCCAAGCCTTGTGGGGAACCTGATGCGGCTGGCTCAACACCTGGTCACTAGGGGCGGGGCTCAGGAGCGTCTTTCCCCTCCAGGTGGGGGGAACGGCACCCGAGCAGAGGGAGGGAAGGCGGAGGAAGCCCCGCGGGGTGGGGGGGTGCTGCCGGAAGGAGGGCGGGACGGTGCATGTGGGCAAGTGGTGAGGGGCCTCACCCTGTCTTCCTCCGGGCTCATGATGCCCTCTTGGGGGTCCAGCTCAAGGCCTGAGGGGCTTTCTTTATCTCCGCCTCGCTCTTGGGCCACCTGATTCCTTTCCCCTGTGACGTCTCGGGCACCAAGCGTCTCCCTCTGTTTGAGCAATACGTTTTGTGCTGCTTTACACATTTCGTGGAGGGTAACAGCCCGCCTTCCCCGTGTTGGGCCCTGCGTGTCAGGCCCTGCACTGCCTGCTTCTCTTGCAACGTCTTCCTTTCTTTCCACAAGAGCCCCACAAGATGGGTTCTGTTACTGGCACCTGACAGAAAGGTAAACTGAGGCACGGAGGGGCTATGTAGCCTGATCAGGAGCACTCGGTAAGGGTATGCAGCGCCAGGATTTGATTCTGGGTCTTTCACCCCCACGGCCTGGACTCGGACCCACCATCTCCATGGTCTCGGAGGGGTCCTTCCAGGCAGGGGCTGTGGCAGCTCTTCCCTCTGGGTCCTGAGCATCTGGCACATGGTGCATGGTGGACCCTGCCCAGTGCCAACCACACGGGTCTGCTGTGAATGTTAAATAACCACCACCATTTACAGATGAGGAAACCGAGGCACAGAATGCCAAATGGCTCGTCCAAAGTCCTAGAACAGGCAGGCGGCAGAAATGGTTGCTATGCTGGGTCTCCCAAAAGCAGACGCCGAGTCAAGGATTTGTGTGAAAAGAGTTTACCTGGGAGGTGACTTCCAGAAGCACAGGTGGACAAATCGGGAAGTGAGAGGAGAAGGGAAGGAAGCCAACAGAGGGCATGTCAGAAGGCAGGTGGGCACCGTGGACAGTTGGGGCTCAGTCCCACTGGGGACACCTGGGGGAGTGTAGACCGCGTGTCTCAGAGCTGTCCTTGCAAGGAGCGAGGGGGGAGGGGCGGGGTATCTGGCCTTCTCCCATCTGTCTGTCTGGCTGAAGGCGCTTCCGGCCCAGCGTGCTCCTGTGGCTGGGGAGGTGGTGTCACAGGTGATGAGAAGCTCACCAGATGGTAAACTCCTGAAGCGGCCCGGGTGCGCCCCAGGCAGCCTGTGCTGCACAAGTGATCATAACTCGGCTTTTCAGAATCAGCACCCATCTGTTCAACTGTCTGTCCATGCATCCGTCCATCCGTCCATCCGTCCGTCCGTCCATACGTCCGTCCGTCCATACGTCCGTCCATCCGTCCATCCGTCCATCCATCAGCCCCTGAGCCCTCTTGGGTGCTATGCACAGTCCTAGGCTCTGGGGGTTCAGAGACAACTGCATCCCAGAGTCACTCCCTCTCTCCAAAGGGGCTGCCTTTCTGGTGGTTGCTCTGATGGTAACAGACACAGTGGGAGCAGGCTGGCTCCCGTGGCCGCCGGCACCCCGCTTTCTCATTCCAGGATGGCTGGACTCATGGCCCCCCAGCACAAGGAGGCTCCCAGAGATAGCTTGTGCCTCTGTCGTTCCCGGAAGCCCCTTGGAGGAAACACAGCCCCCTTTCACAGATTGGCTGCTGGTAACCCCAGAGCCCTTCTCTCCTGTCCCAGGCAGGGGAGGGAGGGGGACTCTGTGCCTGGCTCTCCCGCCGGGCTAGCTGGTGGGGACGTGCGCCTGGTCCAGGCTAAGGACGTCCAGTGGGTCTTTGCTAGACAGCCTTGAGAAGCTGAGTAGTGCTGAGTAGTGGACCACCGGCACCGGGTTCCTTCTCTGCTGTCTTTGTGCCCAGAGAAGCCACTTGCACAGACAGAGTTTGTCCTGGGTTCACATCCTGCCGAGGGAGGAGGGGCAGAAACCCATCACTGAGCACCTACTTGGGTGCCAGGCTGTCTGCACGGTGGGTTTTCCTGAACCCTTGTGTCACGCCAAGATTCCTATACATGCAAGGAAACTGAGGCTCAGAGAGGGGCAGCATCCTGCCCGAGGCCACACAGCTGCCGAGTGTCAGTGCGGGAATGAGTCCAGGTGCCCCGGACCTGAGTCCCAGCGTCTTTCTAGTTACTCCATACCTGGCGCAGCTGTCCCAGGCCCTGGCTTCACTGAGAGTTGCCCCCTATCCTTCGTTACCATAGTCACCATCACCCAGACCGAGACGGGCTGAATGGCTCCTCCTGAGGAAGCGTATGTAAACTCCAAAGGCCACAGACTGGCAGCTGGCAGAGGGAACACAAGTTTGGAGTAGGACAGACCTGGGTTCTGGTCTCAGCTTTGCTCTTTTCCTTGCTGTGTGACGCTGGGTAAGTTACCTCACCTTTCTGACAAAATGTGCAGCGGGCCGCGTACCCCGTGCTTGGCTCAGAGATGCTCCCTGAGTAAGTGGAGAGGAATAGAGAGACTCAAACTGCGGGTGTGCATCTGGAGATGTGGCAGCACTAATTACGAAGCCAGTGTTGTCTGATCATCACGTGGCCTCTTCCCTTCCCAGAGGGACTCCTCTGAGCCTCGCCTGGTAGCTTTCAGAGTGTGGGGCGCAGATTTCTTTCTCGAAGCAAAACCACATGTCAGATTTCCACACGGGAAGCAGCTAACAGCGGACTTGGTCCCCTAAGAGCTGGGTGTCTGTTTCATTTCTCGGACCCCCACTTACCCCTCATCGGCAGCCCCTAAGGAATTTGTGAGGACTCCCAAGGTCCCAAGACGCACAACGGAAGAACTCCTGGGGTCCCAGTCGTCGGAAGGAAGTGTGGAAAGGAGAGATGGTTTGGTGGGCATTAGAAGGTTCCCCAGGCCTGAGTCTGAGTGCGTGAGTGAGCGAGTGTTCTCTGCACGTGGAAGATGTATCCCTGTTGCTCCTCGCTCATTCCTGCTCCCTGCAGTCCTTTCCTCCCCCTTTCCCGGGCTGTCTTTCCTCAGCCGGCTTTCTGCTGTCCCCCAGGGGCTCGGGGCACGCTTGGGTCATCTCTGGGTTTTGTCACGATGACATAGAAACTGCCAGGTGGTTTCGGGTAGTGATGGATTTCTCAGGTCGGAGTCCCTGGCAGGCAGAAAGTCCCTTTGCCCGCCTCTGGCTCTCTCTCCAACTACAGCCCCCTGGAGCTCCCACCTTGTCTAAATCTTCCCCCGCGACACCCACAGGCAAGGCCCAGAGAAGGATGAGAGGTGGCCCGAGGTTGCACAGCACCTCAGCGTCGTGGCTGGGCTTTGGGGGCAAAAGGCTAGGTCTGTGTTGGCAAAGGGAGGCCTGGCTGCTGGGTGGGAGTCCCAAACAAATTTGGCCCCAAGTCTTGGCGATCACTGGGGCAGAGGTCTAATAATGTGGGCACCAGGGATAATATTTGGGAGGGGGGTACATCTGTTCATTCCACAGTCACTGAGCCCTGCTCTCTGCCAGCTCCTGGGCTCAGGGCTGAGGACTCAGAAATGGGACATTTCTCTCCTCGGGGAGATTGCTGTGTGTGGGGTCAGGGCCGTGGGACTCTGGACCCCACGTGACCTCCGTGCCTCGCTGTTCTCTGCTACCCAGTGCAGTTGTCGGGATAGGGCCTCCTAGGGTCCCCGTGAGGCTGTGGGCCTGTGTGAAGCGCCCAGCACGGTGCCGTGCCCAGGTAGGCTCTCCAGAGAGGCTGCTATGACTCTTCATGTGCTTGTGATTCTCATCTGCCAGGGAGAGGCCACTTTGGACGTCACCTGTGTGTTCCGCCGTGACTCTGGGAGGTGAGTTACCGAGGGGGAAGCTGAGGCTGGGGGGTACCACGTTCAAGGTCACACATCCCGGAGGTGACTGGGCTGGGTTCAAACCCAGTGGTGTGTGCCACAGCCTGCTGTCCTCCCGGGGCCACCTCCCACCTCAGCAGAGACCAAGGAGGGCAGATCCACCCTTGCTGGGCGTCCCTGGGCCGGCTGAATGCACGTCTCCCCTCAGGGCCTGCCAGGGTCCCCAGCCCCCATGATGGATGGGTCTGGGGATGTTTTCTTCCAGGTTGTCTGCCAAGGCCAAGGCCCTGCCAGGGTCTTCTCTGGCTTTTGTCCCCCTCCCCCATCACCTTCCCCAGGGGGGTCATGCTGCACGACTGACTGCCTGGGCCTGCCTGCCCCTCCTTCCTCATAGCTTGCATTCCTCCAGAAGCTTCTCCCCCAGGCTGGCGGGCGGGTCAGCACCTCCCTGTGCACAGCCCTCCCCTCCCGCTCTGCTGTCAGCTCTTGGCAGTGGGTCCCAGGGCTCCACTGGCTTCTCAGTCCCATCGAGAGTCTGCAGGACTCCCCTGGTCCCTTCCAGGGGCCTCCCCCAGCTTCTTGTACCCAGTGCTTAACCCAGAGGAATGGATGCCAATGCTGGAGTCAAAGGCATAAGAGGGGAAAATGCAAATGGGCAAGGGGGACGTCCTTCAAACCATGGCAGGAAGGCATCTGCCACCCTGGTCTCTGTGCAAGGCAGTTCCTGGGCACAGTCCATCCCTACCCAGGAAGGACACCATTCAACAGACAGACCTTGCCAAGCCTCAGTTTCCTCATCTGCCAAATGGGTCTACAAACATCTACCTCGCAGAGTCATGAGCTTCTATGAACCTTACACGGTGTCTTCACAGAGGATTCTATTATTGAGGAAACGGTGGGAGTTTGCCAAGAGGACAGGGATGCCGGAAAGGCGTTCCGGGCAGAGGGAAGGGCTCAGGTAGAGGCAGAGAGGGGCGACACAATACAAGTAGTAAAATCGGTGATGGGCCGTAGGCGGCTTGCATCGGCTCGCAGGAACTGATTGTTAAATGCTCAGGAATTTGCAAACTGGTTGTTAGGCGTAGCCATAACAAAATTGAATCATGTAAACTTACAATTAAGGAAATCGCAGTACCGACGAAAGTAAACTTCCAAGCTCATTACTTCCTGGTTATTTAGCGGCCATCTATCCCCCGAAGGCGATTTGCTCTACGTCCACATGGATAAGTGCCACGTAATGGTGCGCTCCTTGCCTTCTCCGCCCAGCCTCGTGTGCAGGGAGCCATGTTGGTAGCTTGGAGGATATTTATACCGTGGAAATGCGCCCATGCCGCAAAGCCCAGCCTCCTGCCAGAGGGTGTTGTTGGTCGCTCACCAGACGTTACTGGCTAACATTCAGCAAGAACTTCCTGTGGGCTCAGGATACCTGCATCAGGCTCCGCACGCTCGTGTCATCTCAGCCTCATCCTGTGAGCTCGTCCCTGTTAGCATCCAGGGAGTCAGGTCATCTGCTCAGTCATATAACAAGCAGCAGAACAGAGGGGTCCTGGCATAAGGGGTGTCTGGTGAGGGTGGTCGGGGATGTTCCAGGTCCCGACCCTTCCCTTGTCCCCTTCTCCCCACAAAGGAGGCTTCCCTCTGACCCAGCTCTGCCTCTGGCCTCACAGCTGGGAGATGAGGGGCCCGGGAGCCCGAGGGCATGGGGACGGCCGTGCCTGGCCCTCCCTGTGGCACTGCCCTCTGAGTGTCACCTGCCCGCCTGCCGTGACCCTGGTCGGCTGTCGGCCTCCCTCGCTTAGACGGTGCGGGTCTGGACTCCAGCGCTGGCCCAGGGGGGGAGCCACCTCCGAGGACTGCCTGCCAGGCTGTGTTTTGCAACCACCCTGGGCTGCAGCTTGGCTGGTTTGTAAATACATGTGTTTTTGGCACCTTCCCCCCATTAGGCTGTATAATTGCTTCGCACATTCTAAGGGTGACGGGTCCCTAATGGGGCTCAGCCGATATGGTGCCCAGCCCAGGGGCTCCCCCAGTGGGGCCAGTGGCCCCCTTCCTGAGATTCTGGGGTGGGGGGGACCCAGACATCTCTGACCCTTAGGGAGCACCTACCGCGTGTGCACTCTGACAGGTGGTATAGGAGAGTGGGCTGTGGGTTCACCCAGAGCCGTGTGGCCTGGGCTGGTTGGTGACTTTACCTCTTTGAGCTTCCCAGGTTCCTCATCGGGGCACAGTAGCAGCTCTTTCTGCTGTTTGGGGGAGGACGTAATGAGGACCATCCGCGCAAAGTTCGGGAAGGAGTGTGCGTGTGCACATAGAGAGGGTTGCCCTTTCCCACTTGGCGGATGGGGAAACTGAGGCGCAGAGAATGGAAGCCACGGCCCCAGGTCATGTGGCGCGCTGGCCACGGCTCTTTCTATGCTAGATTTCAGACACCTTCCTCACAGCTGTGGGGCTCAGAACTGTTTCGGAGGAGCAACGGAGGGGATCTTCATTTCTCATAGTCCACCAACATTTGACGAGCCTCCTCTCCAAGCTCTTTAAATGGCTTCCAGTCCATGAGGAAGCCTGTGCAGAGCAGAGGCTCAGAGAGGTTAAGAGACGTGCGTCTGGTTACACAGCGGGAAGGGCTCGTCCTGTAGGTGGAGGGTGGTACAGCCCCACACCAGGGCTCCACAGACCCACACTCTGGCTTTGCTGAGGGATTTGGGGCAAGTGACATCCCCTCATTGGGCTTCAGTTTCCCTCGTGTGCCAGGCAGATATTAGAAAGAGGGCTCCTGGAGGGAATGGTGGGGTAGGGCATGAAGGATTTGGGGGCCTGGGTGGGTGTGTGTCCCTCGACCCCGCCAGGCCCACAGACACCGTCACACGCACACTCAGCTTCATCTAGCTCTGGGCAGGCCCTCCTGCACGCGGGTGCACCTGTCTGCGGTCACGTGGCTGCCCCAGTGCACGCGCACAGCCATTGAGCAGACGTGCATCTGTTCCCCATGCAGTTCCCCTGCATGCACGTGATTGGATGAGTGATCATACATGTACCTGGGCGTGTGCACCTCCTTCCCTGACCCCAGCGAAATGTACTGCCGGCTGACAGTTTTCTTGCCTCCTCCTTCACCCCCCTTGGTCCGCAAAAGATTTCCAGGGAAACAAAGTAAAAGAGAAAGGAGACATCAGAGAGGGTGTAGAAAGAGAAGAGGCTTCTGGGATGTTTTTGTATTGCAAGTACATGCTCAATTTAGTCTTTGAGCTCCCTCAAGGCCAAGGTAAGAAGGGGCAAGTGGGCTTTTTATCTTATTTCCATCATAGGATCCCTAGCAGGACCAAGCAAGATCTTGCCTATGGAAGCACTTTGCAGGTCGCGAGACCTCTGTTAAGAGAGGGCACGAGGGACACTTATTAACAGTGTCTGACCTCATGGTTGGGACCCAACCTGGGGCCTTAGCCCCATGCACCAGACCTGAAAGGCCTCCTCGGTCCCCTGTCGTCCCTCACTCCGGGATAGAGGCTCAGGTGGTGGCAGGCCCTTGTTGGAGCTCTTCAGCCAGAACTCCTGGCTCCCTACTATTCAGGAGTGTCGTCTCCTTCCGGAACCCTTCCCCGGACCACACCAGGCTGGGGCCGGGCCCTCCTCTAGGCTCCTGTGATCCCATCACATACCCCAGTGGATTCACACCTCCATTTGCATGCATCCTCCCTTGCCAGACCCCTTGAGGGTAGGGGTGGGAGCTCTGTTTTGGGCATCCCCAGTGCCTGGCACAGAGTTGCTGCCTGGGAGGGGTTTGCTGAATGAATGAATGCCTGTTGGGAATGAGCTCCTACCCTGTCCTCTGGCCCCTACCTGTCCCTCCAGAACCCTGGCTCTGCAGGATCCGTCCTTGCCCCCTCCAGGAGGGCAGGTCCTGACTCCAGATGTCTCCTCCTTCCCCGAGCTGTCTAGGCAGGGAGAGAGCTGGAGCCCCGAATGTTCTGGAGCCTCGGCTGCAGGTGGGTGACTAGGGCCAGATCAGGGCAGGAATTGGCTGCTGACGGGCCCTTCTGTTCTTCTGTTTGCTCATTCGGTTGCTGGATTCTTTACGTGCATTTTGCTGTTAATTCTTGTCGATGTCTCAAGCACCCTCCTGGGGAAGGAGCTGTCTTATCTCCATTGTACAGATGTGTAAACCAAGCCCTAAAGGGCAAGTGCTCTCCCAGTTTGTAAGAGGGGGTTGGTGGGCCTGGAGGGACGTGTCTGTCCTCTGAATGCTTACAGCCTGAGGGGCAGTCAGGAGGGAGAGGAAAACAGCTGGGGGAGGCGGCTGGGCAGGCCCTGGAGGGTGACAGCAGTTTGAGGAGGAGGGGACTCTAGTGAATATGGGGGTCCCAAGGCATCTTTGAGGGTGCGCCTCACTCCACGCTCATTGGTCCCTGGTCCACTGGCGCCCCTAGCACACCTGCAGCCTCAGACCTTCACGCATTCTCACATTTGGTAGCCCGCACTCACACCTCACCCACCCGTGGGTGCACACTTCCGTCCCCTCCCCTCCTCTCCTCAAGGCCCTGCCACACCAGCTGCACCCCTGCCCTCAGCCGGCACACCCGTCCTCGCCCACATGTTCACACACACCCCTGTGTCCACACCCCGAGACACACACACACAGCCCGCGGCCCTTCCCGAGGCACACACCCCGGGAACCCAGGACCCCTCTCGGTGACGGCCACCGCCCACACGGCCCCGAGCGGCTCAGGCCCCAGGCTGCTTCCCGTCGGGTGGGGCAGGTGTCTCCAGCTGCTTGGGCTTGGCTGAGGGTGGGGACGCGGCCCTGCCCAGGGTGCGGGGCTGGGCAGCAGCTGTGTGGGCTGAGCCACGAAGCTCGCACCTGGGCTGATCTGCCCGGGGCTGGCGCCAGCCCCACGGCCGCTCCCTGTGCCCCCCGGCCTGCGGGAGGGCGGCCCTTGTCGCGCTGGGGACACCAGCCTCGCGTTCCTGGAGTGGTTGGGGAAGCCCGAGGAGGGGCGAGCGGGCAGGCCCGGGCCAGGCCGGTCTCTCCCATTTCGAGCCCCGGTTTCCTGTGCCGTCTCGCGTGGCATGTTCTGAACTTGAGCTTACCTCTTTGTGAAATGGGCGTGATGACAACCTTCCCTGCGTGGTCGGAGGGAGAACAAAAGGAGACATTGCGAAGTCCAGGGCTTGGCTTTCCTGCTGAGCCTCACCACGTCCTTCCCTCCCGCAGCGGGAGGCGGACTCCCTCACCTGCCCTCACCTGTTCTTTTTAAAAACAACCTTTTGGGGGGCGCCTGGGTGAGTCAGTCGGTTAAGCATCGACTCTTGGTGTCGTCTCAGGTCGTGATCTCACAGTTCGTTGAGTTCAAGCCCCGTGTCGGAATCCATGCTGACAGCATGGACCTGCTTGGGATTCTCTCTCTCCCTCTCTCCGCCCCTCCTCTGCTCACGCACACACACACACTCCCTCTCTCTCTCAAAATAAATAAATAAAAAAACAGAGAAACGAAAACAGCTTTATTGAGCTATCATTCACATACACGCAATTCATGTACAAATCGCTTGCTTAGAGGGCACCATTTAATAGCTTTCAGTACACTCATGGCCACCACCACAGTTTTAGGACATTCTCCTCACCGTAAAGAGAAACCCAGTCTCCTTCCACTCGCTATCCCCCCAAGCCCTGGCCCCAGCCCCAGCCCCGGCCCTGAGCAACTACTGATCTGCTTCCTGTCGATGCAGATGCGCCTATGCTGGACATGTTGTGTAAGCGGACTGACATGATATGTGCTCTTACGTGACTGGCATCTTGCACAGAGATTCATCCACGGTGTAGCTCCTGTCAGAGCTTCCTTCTCACGGGGACTATGTGAGGGAAGGCACCGTGTTTTACTTGTCTGTTCGCCTGTTGATGGACATTTGGGTTGTTTCCATGTTCTGGCCATCGTGAATAGTGCAGTTCTGAATATTCAGGCCCTACTTGCCGTTGATTCTGCCTGACTTGATCGGTTTAGTCTCTGGCCTCTGAACCAAGTCAGGAGGCAGGAAGGCCAATGTTGGAGGACAGTTGGTCAAGCAGGGACTCCGCATCTCAACGGGATTCTGGCAGCTGGTGGGAGGAGGTAGCTGGCCTAGGGGGTGGGGACCAGCCTGTCTTCCTCACCTGTTGCCGTCTGCCTACATACCTCCTTTCCCTCCTGTCCTGTCTCCCCCCACCCACTTGAGAGTGACAGTCAAAGGCAACATTATGCCGAGGACTTTGCACACTGAGTAACAATGGATCTTAAAACAAGCAAGCGAACAAACAAAACCAGACAGTGGAGTGGGTACTATATGCACACCCAGTTTACAGATGAGGAAGCTGAGGCTCAGGGGGTTAAAAAATGACTTCTCTGAGTCATGCAGCTACTGGGGCAGAAGTTGAACCCAGGCCTGTCTGGTCCTTGGAGAATGGGCCATGATTCCCTCCTTCCTGCCCTTCTTACCACCTTAGGTCTCAGTTCTGCCCCAAGGCCACATCGCTGATTCGATTCGATTCGATTTGATTCGATTCGATTCCTCTGTGCCCAGGGGCGTGCCAGGCCAGAAGAGCTAAGGAGGGTAAGGGGAGAGACGGTGGCAGGACATTAGTGAGATTTATTACGTGCCAACCCTGGCTCGGGCCCCAGGATCCAGATCTGAACAAGACATCGACCCTAGAAGCTGGAAGTCAAGTTGGGGGAGGGGTTCAGACCAAGGCAGGTTGGCACAGAAGGCCTGGTGAGGGGGGTGGGGATGGGAGGGAGTAAAGGCACGTCTTCTGGGATGGCAGGACTTCACTGGGTCTGGACGGCTCCTCTAGGAGGTGTTCCTGGCAGAGGGAACAGCATGGCAGAGACATGGAAAAGAGAAAGAGGAAGAAAGAACAGAGTAGCTTGGCCTCCTGGAGTGGTTCTGTGGGCGGGGCTCAGGTGCTGTTGGGTGACATTTAGAGACTGAGGGGCAGGACCCCGAAGGCCTGGGATGCCCGGCAAAGAAGCACTGACCTTTTATGGACCACGGGGAGACACCGAGGAGTCTAGAAGGGAGAGTGGCAGGCATCGGAGAAGCTATCCTGGGGTGGAAGTGAAGAGAGCCGAGGCAGGGGTGGGGTGAGTGGTGGGGGTTCCTCATCGGGGTAGGGTGGGTCAGGGGTGGCTGTGGCAGGAGGAGGGGTTGACATGTGCCTGGAGTGGGGGAAGAAGTGGGTGGAAGATTTGGAAAAATCCAGGAAGTGATTCCACAGGATTGGACACGTAAGAGCCCAGAATCCTTGGGCCTGGGAAGATCCCAGGGTTTGCAGACCGATTTTATCCAGGGGACCCTCTGTTCACGTGAGCTCTGCCACAGAAACCCAACATCTCCGGCAACCACGTGGGTGAATCCACAGACGGGCTGAGTGCAAACAGCGGAGCACAGGCTGTGGAGACAGGAGGCGGATCTGTGGGTGCCGGCGGGGAGCATCGATGGGAACCTTCCACGGGGACGAAAATGGTCCCTCCCTGTCTTCATCATGGTGGTTGCCCGGCTAGAGAGACTTGTCAAAACTCATCCAACTGTCCATTTAAGACCCAGGTCTGTTTTCCCAGGTGTCAATTCTAGCTTGTAAAGAGAGGAGAGCAGGTTCAGTAGCTGGGAAAGAGAAAGCTCTGGGGTGGCCAGGGGTAGAGTGGACTCTGCTCTCTTGGGCCGCCTGAGGCACCTCTCTCACCCCACAAACCAGGAGGGCCCAGCTCTGTCAGAAGGCCTGAAGCTCCAGGCCTGGCGCCCTTCCCCATGGCTCCTAGGGTGTCCCTCCCCCCGCTCAGCAGCACCCACCTGCCCGGCTCAGGCTGGTGCCTGCAGGAGGAACCCCGGCCGTCCCTCTCGCAAATCCCGAATTAATGAATCCCAGGAATCTGCTGCCTGTGAACAGCCACTTCTTTGGGGTTTCGGTGAGAACGACAGGGATTAGGGCCTGGCAGGCGGGACGCCTCCTCCCGGGGGGCTCGGTTTTCACCCCAGGAGAAATCTGAACTGTCCCCCCGCCCCCCCCCCCCGGTCCCCACTCCTGCTTCCCCTTTGCATCAATCCCTTGTTCGTACAAGAGGCATTATCTATCTAATCCCTACCCGCCCTGGCTGGCTCCCTGGGGGTGGGGGCAGGAGTGGGTGGGGCCCACGCTGCCCCCCTCCTGGCTGCTCCCGGCCCTGGGTGCCCAGGGGTGTCCCCTCCTCACTCCTTCTGGCCCAGGGGGCTTGACCATGGGGCAAGATGGGAATCGCAGAGGGTGGATGGGCTCCCGAGTACCAGGCCTGGCCAGCCCCTCCCTGAGCACACACGTGCACACACTTCTTGGGGCTCATGGAGTTGGCTGACACGAATGGAACAGGTGGATGGCTAGTATCTCTGTCCCCGCCCCCCGCCCACACTTCGTCCTGAAGGCGTCAGCGGCACAAAGGGCCGGACTGATGACATCTGCTCGGATCAGGTGTGATGCCTGTCAAACATGTGTAATAACCCTTGCAGGGGTGGGGGTCCGACAGACCTGACTCCGAATCCAAACTCCCCCACCCACCGGTCTGTGACCTTGAGCAGTTTTCTTTCCTGTAAAATGGGAACAATGAGGGTGTTTTCCCCGAAAGGAAGGCACCTGAGGCAGACACCTATCTGGACGTCTTCATATGTGCACCGGCCCCCAGAGACCCCTAACATTGCACCACGGGGGAGGGAGCTCGTTCCCTGGTCACTTGAAGGCTATGGTGCCCCTTGGCTGGCTGTGATCACCTGTGTGTGGGGACCCTGACAGCCCAGGGAGTATGTGAGTGTGGATGTTAGGTGTGTCGGGATGGTGAGGCAGGAGGGGGTGAGGACCCCAGACAGCCTTAGCCAGTGGCACCGTTTTGCCACAGGCTGTTCCCAGCCGTGGCCCCAGGGATGATGGGAGAGCACCCCTTGAGACGAGGCCAAAGGGCCAGGTGGCTCTGACCTCCATATGTAAGGTCACTCAGGTGGCCAGGGTGGCTGGGGTTGGCACATTTGGGGGAAGGTGCTGAGCTGGGCCCTGCAAGGACTCCTTAGCTTCTGGGAGTTCAGAGGGGACGACACAGGACTGTCTTCACTGAAAGCTCATGGTCAACCGCCCCCACGGCTGCTGCTGTGGGGAGGCCTGTCCCGCAGCTCCGGAGGCCCTGGAAATCCCGTATCCTTCTGCAGGAGTCCGGACTCCAGCCACGGGAAGAGGGCCGGAAGCTCTCCTCTCTTACCCTCCTCTTCAGCCAGAGCCCTGATGCTGATGCCTGGAGCCCGGCTCCCCTGCTTCTGTGCCGAGGACGAGCCAGCCACTGGGGGTTTGGTCCCAGGTGTTCCTCTTCCCCGCTGGGCGGCCTCAGCATCCTGTCCCTCGAGGGGTGGGTGGCGCTTACTTGCCGAGGTCCACCTTCAGCTTGGCTGTGTGAGAAGGGCTCCACGATTTGGGCCCCTTCTTATCCATCTGGGTCCCCTGCTCTGGGGTGTGGGGCCCAGGAGGGAGGACGCTTGCCGGGTAGATGCTGGGTGGAGAGTCAGGCCTCTCTGGGCCTCGGTTTCCTACCTGTGAAAAAGAGGAGGCTGTGCTCTCTCAGCCGGGAAGCTAGGCCCATCCGTGGTCGGGGTGTGGGAAGGGAGGGGAGGGAGGGGAGTGGCTGGGCGGGGCAGGGCAGGAGTGGCCCTCACCCCCGGGGGCTCACAAAAGAGCCATGTGTCCTCCATGGGCAGCGCAGGGCTGGCCCAGGCGTCTGCTCTAGGGACGGGGATTTGGCTTCAGAACGAGGCTTTATTATGTTTCCTTTTTAATTACGATGATCTTGGCTCCTACAAGAGCAGCTTTTGTTGGGGCAGCTTAGGAGAGGGAGGGAGGCAGGACTGGCCAGTCCGGGGCTGGAGGGGCTCCACGGGGGAGGCGCGGCGCTCAGAAGCCCCTCTTGGTTCCCTGGGAAGGGAGGTGCGGGCCACGAGAGAGAGGACGGCTCGGGGTTGGGGGTTGGAGGTGGGCGAGGGAAGCACAGTTTGAGCCAGATACTTCTCCCTGCTCCATTTCTTCGCCAAGCTCCAGACTTCGACACGCAACACCGCAGATACCCGACCGCCCCATCCCCTAGATGGCCCTTGGGAATCTCAAGTTCGATATCAAGCCCCCTAAGCTGGCTCATAGCTCAGCGAATTCATTCATTCAACAAATATTTACTGACCACCTACTGTGTGCCAGACCCTACTCTGGGTGCCTGGGGCACATCAGTCAACAGATAGACCTAGATCTCCGGTCCTTGTGGAGTTGACTGACTAATGCTCCTTCTACTCATGCCTTTGTCCTCACAGCCTCCAGGAAGGTGGGGTTTCGCTGCGAGCCCCCACGACAAAGCTTGGCACCCAGTTGGCTCTTAGGCAATGTTTCCTTACCGAGGAAGGAAAGAACCATCTGGAAGGCAGATGGAACAGAGGGTGTTTGCATCTAGACCAGGGTGGGGAAGGAGACTCACAGGCTGCTAACACCAGGGGTGGGGAAGAGATAGCTAATTTGCCTTCATGCATCTGAGGTGACACTGGGTCACTTGTCCCCAAATGCACCTGTTATTTTGTATTAAAAATATATATTTTTTACATTTATTTTTATTGTTGGGAGACAGAGACAGAGCACGAGTCGGGGAGGGGCACAGAGAGAGGGAGACACAGAATCCGCAGCAGGCTCCAGGCTCCGAGCTGTCAGCACAGAGCCCGACGTGGGGCTCGAACTCACAAACCGTGAGATCATGACCCGAGCCAAAGTCGGACGCCCAACCGACTGAGCCACCCGGGTGCCCCTGTTATTTTGTGTTTTGAAAAAGCAAATAAGAAAATCTTCAAATAAGAAAGAGGTTAGATAAGCAAATATGTTAACAACCAAAACCTCCAGTATGAGATTTCTAAAAGTTGCATTCATCTGTTTTCCCCTAGAAAATAAAGCATGTACATTTTGGACAGCCAGCCCTACTGTTTGCCAGATGTATGACCTTGGGCAAGTCACTTTGCTTCCCACAGTGTGAATCTCCCCATCTGTAACCTTGCTGCGAGGGTTGAATGGGGCGATGACTGCAAACTTGGGAGTATTATTTCCGCACTCGAGCCCCTGGGACAGTGCGGGTGAGGCCTGTGGCAGGAAGAGGCTCTTCCCCATGGGACCTTCACAGCCCCCATCCTCCACGGACACCTGCGCCCCTGAAGCTCTGGGCTCCTGGCCCTGTAATGCAGGGGTGTCCTCAACATTAGTGGTCTTCACCTGTGGCCTCCTGCTCACTTCCCAGGCCTTCTCACCTGGGACTCCAACCGCTTCCTGGTATCTTAGGGACAGTCAGGACTCTCGGCCTCTCTAGTCTGTTGGACCCGGACCTCTCCAGCCCCCTTCTAGCTGGGTTCCCCTGAATAGCAGGGGCCAGGGACACTGCTGAATGTCAGGAAGATGGGAAGCCAGCTCAGGCTTGCAACAGAAAAAGTTCCACTCCCGAAGCGTTCGTTTGGGGGAGGGGGTGTGGTTCCAAGGGTCCCACCCATAATCCCCACCTTCCTGGTCCAGGGTGGGGATCTCTGTTCAGATCCTCAGGAAATCTTTCCTGGACCACTCTAAACAAAACAGCACACCCCTTCTCCTCCTGGCTCCCCAGTTCCCACCGGCACATTGTTGCATGGGCTACAAACACGGGTTCTGGAATCTGACTGCCTGGGCCAGAGTTTGCCGATCATGGACTGGGGACTTCTCGAAGATGGGGCCTTCTGTCTGTTCAGTGCTATATCACAGCCCCAGGCACTTTCCCCATTTTATAGATGGCGAAACTATGGTTCAGAGAGGGCGACTGACTTTCCCAAGACCACACAGCAGATCCACGGCAGCAAAAGGACTTTTAAATCCCTTTTCTCTCTGGAACATCCCCGGCCTCCATTTCTCCTGTTGCTAGTAGTCAAACACCCGCTCCTCACCTTTCCCCTCGCCGCGGACACCACTCCCACTGCTCAGGTCCCCACAGCCTCCAGAAAAGGCTGGTCCTATGGAGGGAAGCTGTGATTTAAGGCTGGGCCCAAGCGCTGATGTGCGAGAGGGGAGCAGGTGGGGGCAGTGCGAGGGGGAGCCCTTCCCGCCCTGCCAGGCGCCCCATCTGGACAGGGAGGCTGCAACCTGATCTGTGGGCCGGAGAGCTGGGCTATTTTGGGGGTGGCACCGGAGGCCCAGGCATCATGACAAGGGGAAGGGGTGTCTCCTGCCCCTGCTGCAGGCTTAGGATGTAGGCCCTGGCCCATGCGCCATTCCAGAGGGTTGGGACAAGGGCGGGGAGTGGGAGCCTCCTTCCGGGGCTCAGTGGGAGCTCCTCGCTCAAGGCGCTGGTGGTTCCGGGGCCCCGTATGCATCGAGAGAGAAACAACACAGCTGGGTCTTGGTCCCAACCCTGCTACCGTCTCGCTGTGTGACCTTGGGCAGGTCCCTCTCCCTCTCTGGGCCTCAGTTTGCTCATCTGTATTATTTGGAGACCTCAGGTCCCATCCAGCTGTGAGCTTCCATCATCTTTGGCAGCAAAGGAGGAAAGCCTCATGCTCTAAGATTCTAGAGACAAAGAGGGTGGTTCAAATATTTTAAGATTAAAGGAAGAATTCTAGCTTTCTAAGACTCCAAGAATAAGAATGATTCAAGCATTTTGGGTTTTAGGGAGGGATGCTCAGGTAGATAAGACTCAAGAAAGGGAGCTCCTTGGGTCCCTGGAAGTACTGGCATTGGCCTTATTACTGTCACTAGGTGGTCTAGGAGGGTCTCTGCACCCTAGGGTGGTCTAACAGACCTCCTAGACCCTAGAGGGTTAACGTGTACATGGGGGGCCCTAAGGATGACTGGGCTCCTGCCCCTCCCTGGCAGTCTTCCAGGTGGGTGCCGGCCGGCTTTCTGGTGTGGCTTAGACCCTAGGAAAAGCTTCCTTGGGCACACGATGTCCCGGAGCCTTGTTGAGACAGGGCTTCTGGGGAGAAGGCGAGAGTGGGTCTGGCCTGGGCAAGGTCTAGGGTGGCGGCACGTGGGAGAAGCTCCCAGGCTGCCCCCCTCCCCCCATGTCCCATGCCCCGGGCACATGGCACGACCCTTCTGGAACCCCCGCTTCTTCAGCTGTAGGACGGGGACGACATTCCTGCATTAAGTGAGCCGAACAGCGGACAGTGCCTTGCAGACCCAATGTTCACGAGAGTCTGAGGGTAGACATGGGGATCTGGCCGGAGGGAAGAAGGGACTCGCCAGCTGAGGTGCCATAGAACCGAGGCCCCCAGCGCCTCCCCCAGTGGCAGGGCCAGGCCTCTCCTGCCTTCTGGGTTGGGAGTCAGTCCAGAGGCCCCACAGCTGCCTTTTCCCTTTGCTCCAGAAATTGTAAAAATGAAAACCCCCATTTACCAGTCAATGAGAAGCTGGCTGTGGGGCTGGGTGTAAGAAGCCGACTGAAGATATGATTCTAGGTCCTGAGGCTTGGGGCAGACCCACCAGGGGAAACACTTGCGTTTCTTCAAGTGATATTGAGACCCCTGGGAAGTGGGGGGTGATATGGGAGCTGGTGAGCCCCAGGATGGCCTGAGGCCACATTATTGCAGATGCACACGTGTGTGTGTGTGTGTGTGTGTGTGCGCGCACAGGAGTGCTATCTTAACTGACTGCATATCATTCTTATCCTATCACTTATCTACAGTTCCTTTCAATCTAATCTGTTGGGCTTTACAAAGGGTTGGATGCAGCTGTAAGGAATATTTATAATTCAAATGAATAATATAACAACATCTATCAGAAGTTTCTATAGTGCGGGGGCGCCTGGGTGGCTCAGTCGGTTAAGCGTCTGACTTCCGCTCAGGTTATGATCTCATGGTTCGTGGGTTCGAGCCCCACGTCGGGCTCTGGGCTGACAGCTCGGAGCCTGGAGCCTGCGTCGGATTCTGTGTCTCCTTCTCTCTCTCTGCCCCTCCCCCACTCGTGTTCTGTCTGCCTCTCAAAAATAAATACAACGTTGAAAAAAAAAAGTTTCTATAGTGCCTGGGGACTTTGGAAACACCTGGATCGGGCCTCCTGGCACTGTGGGAGATGGAAGAACTGTGAGCAGGTCACTCCACCTTTCTAAGCCTCAGTTTCCACATCTGGAAGTTGGGGAGAGTAGTTCCTGCCTCTCCTGTGGAGATTCTAGGAAGCAGTGTTTGCAAAGGGCCCGGCCTGCCCCTTGGCATGTGGATGATGTCCCGGCCGAGGGCAAGGGTCCTCGGAGATGGTTCCTGCAGTTCTTACGTGACCCGTGTTGGGAAGGAACCATCCAGATAGGCTTCCCCGGGGGGTGTGGCCTTTGAAGCTGTTATAAGTGAGGGTCCAGGTGGGAGCCCGTGGAAACGAGACCAAGAGGAGGAGCCGGGGCGGTGGGCTCCTGGGCGGGGAGGTCGAGGAGTTGCTGAGTGGGAGAGGCGGGGAGATGATGTGGGGGCCGCCGGGAGGATGGGCTTGCTGGGTCGTCCAGCAGCAGGGAGCAGGACGGTGATCCCCACTTTCTCAGGTACGAAACAGCCGCTCATCCTGTTGCCTGACAGTGACAGGGAGGGTGGAGTCTTGGCCTGACACTTCTTAGCTTGTGGTGCGTTGGGCTTCCTTAGAGCAACGGTGAAATTTAACCCCCCCCCCCCAAATAAAGACAAATAACAATACCTTTAAAAAGGAGGACACGCAGGTCAGAGAATGGATGCGACCGGCCTGGGGTGGCAGGGCCCGGACCGGGGCGGGACAGAGCTGGAGTCGGAATCTGGCGGTCCCCATCCCTGCACCCACGATCCTTCTCCTCCTCGGGGCGCCACCTGCCCAGCAGCCCCCCTCCTGGTGCTCTCGGCCTTTATTGGGTCCTTAACGGGCTCTCGGGGACCTGGCACCTGCTGCCTTTTCTGTTCTAATTAAAGGCGGATGCTCTGGGGGGTGGCCAGGGGGTGGCGTGTGGGGGGCTCTGGCTCGTGGCCACCCTGGGTGACACATTCCTGGCTCCTGACTCACAGAGAAATGTCTTCGTGTCTCCTCGGCACTTTTGGACCCTGCAGCTGTGGCCACATTCCTCCTTCCCCTCCTCCCCCCCGTAGCTGGAGCTGCAGCGAATCGTGCGGACCCATCCCGGGCCGTGGAGACTGAGGCCCCGAGGGGTGGCTGCTGTGCCAGGACAGAGTCAGGGAAAGGGAGGAAGAAGCTCTCACGTGGGGTTGCCTTTGCCCTCACCTTTGGCTTAGGGCAGCGATTCTCAGCCAGGGGTGTGGTGGGTGGGTTGTACTGTGTGTGTGTGTGTGTGTGTGTGTGCCCACACTATTCTCTTGGCACCTAGGGGCACAGGCCAGTTGCTAAACTTCCTACAACGAACAGGATACCCCCCACAACAGCGAATTATCTGGCCCCAAATGTCAGCAACCCCAAAACTGAGAAACCCAGGCCTAGGGCTAGAGCAGGAGTTTGGTGCCCCCGTTCTGCGTTTTCTCCTTAAGCCTCTTGTGGCTAAGCCCTGGGCCGGTGGCCGGAGACCCTGAGCTGGCCCCGCGTCAGCTCCCGGTGCTCGGCCACCCGGGTCCAGCGTGGGAGACGCGCGAGGACCTGGCTCCGTCCTGTCCCCCAGAGCGAGGGAGCTGAGAGAAAGCCAGCAGGCGTCTTGTGCTTGAAAGACGGACCCGCGATGTCGAGGAAGGCGTCGGGATAAGCCGTGTCATCTTTGGGCCTGGGTTTCATCCTCTGGCCGGTGTGGAGCCAAAATCTCTCTCAGGCCCTCTGGGCTTCACAAGCGAGGCTTCTAGACTCCGTGCCTGCACGGTGTGGTGTGGGGCCTGGCTCACCACCGCAGGGGCGGGCAAGCCGGGCTACTCGGGCCTGTCGCCTGGTTAGGAGAACGTGTCACTGGCACGCGCCCATGTCCGTTCGTTTACGTATTGTCTGTGGCTCCGTGGATGGTTGTGTGGCTGCGACACCGTCTGGCCCTCGAACCTCCAATATTTTCTCTCCGGCCCTTTATAGGAAAGGCCGCAGTGATGGATGGATTTCAGGTGTAAGTCATGGGCCGGTGGGGGACTGATGGAAGGGGATTTATTTGCGGGTGGGGTGGGTGGGAAGGGCATATCTTCAAGAGGCCGTTGCTTCTCGCGCATGGCAGGTCGGGGTCTCAGACTCAGATTCCTCCCTACAGCCTCAGTTTCCCCATGTGTCAGTGGAAATCTCCGTCCGGGCCTGGTAGGGCCGTGCTGAGGCCCGGTGTGACGGTGAGTGAGGAGAGAAAGTCTCGTGCCCAGGGCCAGGCAGCCTGAGCTGGGTTATTTATGGGTTTCCGCTGGGAGGGGGGCCGCAGGCTGTGGGCCGTGTCTGACCTGAATTCTTACACTTACAGGAAATTAGAGCCCTTGGAAGCAGGTGCGCTGGTGATCCCAACACTCGGGTGGCCGAGAGGGTGATGTGGCTGAGGCAGCAGGCTGGGGGGTGGTGTGGACTGGCCGACGGATGGAGGAGGGGCCGGTCCAGAGGGGACAGGGCTCCCATCCCGCCTTCCTGCCGTCACTAGAGGAAAATAGAGTGACTACCACCGCGTGTCGGGTTCTTGCTCTGCGCTTTGCTTGTGTTTGCTTAGTTAATCCTCACAACATGCCTATGAGGTATGATTATTACCTCCATTTTACAGATGGGGAAACTGAGCCTCTGGGAGGCTCACTCACTCGCCTGTGAACATAGAGCAGGTGTGAGAGTCAGTTTTGAACCCAGGAAAGACTGTGTTATTCCAATTCTCATGTCCGGCTATGGATACCAGCTGCCTTTGGACAATGAGGAGGTCTCCAAGAAAATTCCAGAATGTTCCATGGGTTTTGGCAGTTTTCTGCAAAGGTGGCAGGGAGCACATAGCAGTGTGGGGCAGAGTTGGGGTGTGTGCATGGTCGAGTCCCGGGGAAGGCCGGGGAGGGCGAGTGGCTGGCATCTTGTGTGCTTTAGTGAGCTCCAGGGGTGGCCCAGGGACCACCAAGTGCCCACAGGTCAAGACGGGACCTGGGAGGGCTGCAGCGACGGGGTCTGTCCTGAGGCCAGGTGGGCCGCAGGTGCCCTGGGTTGCCCACCTGTCTGAAGTGAGGACGGGAAGGCGGGTGTGAGAGACGGGGCGTGTCCAGAGTGTGTATGTCCCTGGCTTTGACTCAAAGACCACGTGGGGATGTGAATACACGTGCAACACTGAGGGTGTGAGAGAGGGTGGGTGTGAGCATTTCAACATCTGGGCGTTTGCGGGGGCAGGATCAGACCCGGTGTGGCCGAAAACGTACTTAGTTTTGGAGACTTCTTTTGTGAAAAATAGTACAAACTTGTGAACGCTAAAGGCTATAACGTGGGAAAAGAAGCCACAACGAATTACATCGGCGTTAAAGCTAACAGACACCACAAACGCCACCGAACCCAGAAAACACATAATATTTTTGTGAATGAACTTCCTGGCACACTTCTGCTGATCTCCCTGCCTCTTTGTGGCTTGGACCATCGTGTGAGCGCACTGCTAGGCCCTCGCACGGTCTCGGAGGGGGCCTGCAGCCCAACCTCGGGATGTGTGAATTTGCGTGGGCAGCGTGCGCGTGCGAAAGGGTGCAACCAAGCGTGAGGTTGTGTTTCACGGAAGAGTGAGAGATGGAGAGCAAGGTTTTCATAGTAAAGTGGTTCAATGAATATTCGCAGATTTGCCGAGTAAAAGAGTCTGGCATTCTGGGCATAAATGTGTGTATAAGATACGTGTGTGTGTGTTTAAGCGTGTGTGTACACACGTGTGGATGTGTGAGTGTGTAGGAGTGTCTGTGAGGAAACTGTGTGAGTCTGTGTGAGGTTCCCTGGGTGTCTTTTCTGTGGCATTCGCTCCAGGCCTTTCGGGGACAGGCTTGGTGTGCGGAATTCACAGCTCCTTCCCCTGCCCCGCCTCCCTTCCTCCCACTGATGAAATATTGGTAATTCAATCCACGGAGAGACTCAGTGTCCTGGGGAGAGGTTGGCATGGGCCGTGTGCGTGCGTGTGTGTGCGTACGTGTGTGTGTGAGAGAGAGAGAGAGAGAGAGTTCCACAGCATTGAGTCCCTCAAAGAACATGCTGTTCATATCCTTCCTGTACAAATGGAGAAACTGAGACTCGGGGGTAGGGAAGGGTGTGTCTGGACAAATTACTGGGACCAGGTTGGGGCCAGAATTCAGATCTCCTGGGCCAGTGGTTCCAATTCATCTAATTCTGAGCACTTGCTGCGGGCCAGGCAAAGGGTCAGTCGAAAGGGCGGAGGGTGGTTGGCTGGAAAGAACTGTCCCTGACCCAGAGGTGCTTCTAGAAAAGCCAGGGGATATAAGAGGGCGTCGTGGGAAAGGGGAGGTATTTGTGTACGATGGGCAGCAGCGAGGAGCAGAGAAACCTGCATCATGGGGCTCCAGACTGCCGGGCAGGGAGCTTGGTTTGCTCGTGAGGGGTACTGGGAGGGGTTAGGGGGTCTGGGGCTGGTGGGATGGGGCAGGTGCAGATGTGTGTTTCAGAAGGAGGGCCTGGCTTCTGTGGGGTGGGCAGCGGTTGGCCACCAAGGAGGCTCTTACCTCATCTGGGCAAGAAGAGTGGGTTTGATGGGATGGGAGGACAGGGTTCCCAAGTGGAGGCGACCCCGACTCTGGCCTTTCTCACTTCTCACCGCCCCCCCTTCAGCTTTCCCCTAACAAACAGGTCTTAACCCAACCACACTCAGGAGAGGCCCTGCATCTGAGCTGCTGTCACCCCAGGTAGCTTCCTTCCTGTCTAGTGGGGAGACGGGCGTGTCGGAGCGAACCTGAAAAGGAGACAGGACTGGGCTGAGGTCAAAAACAAAGACTCTTGGGAGCTAAGCTGCCTGGGTTCAAATGCTGATCCAAGCGGCTATGTTACTTAATCTCTCTGGGCCCCAGAGTCCTCATCAATGGGGATGGCGGCAGGGATGACCTTAGAGAGTTCTCACAAAGACTAAATGCCTAGCATCAAGAGTTAGTGCCTAACATAGTAAGGCCTTGTGTGTGATAGCCGTTATTCTAATGATCGGAATTACATCCACACGGAGAGATGTCGTCGCACCTGAGCAACCTAGGAGGGCTTCCTGTAGAAGGCGGCAGCCTGGTGCAAGGATGAGAAGGCTGGCCTTGGGGTGAGACCAGGATTGGGACTGCAGCTTGGTTCCTCGGCCTGTGTGCCCTGGGTGAGTCACCGGCCTCTCTGAGCCTCGGTTTCTTTCCTGGGAGGAAGGTGAGTGCATTAACAACCGTCAACCAGTCCTGAGCTCCTCCTGTGCTCCAAGCACAAGGTTGGTGCTTAGGGCCTTATTTAGTCCTTGCATCCCCCTCCCCCCCAGCCCCCAAGGTGGGCAGATAAAGAAACGGGGGCTCAGGAGCTGAGGTCACTTGCCTGAATGCACGCAGTTCAGAGAGGCAGAGCCGAGACTGACTTCAGGTGATCTGAGCCATTAATTGGTTCCAGGCACCTGTTTGTGGTGAACAGATAGCTGTTATTATCAATGAATAGTGAGAGGGATCAGAGCTGGTTTGTACAAGAGGAGCAGGTCCACGGGGAGCAGAGGGGAGCGGGGAACCCAGGGGAGAGCATGGATTGGGCAAGAGCAGGGAGGTGGGAAAGGGTCTTCTTTTCTCAGAGCCTGTGTTTTTTATCTACTGTGGGGGGGGGGTGGTGGTGGTGCATGGAGGGCGTTTATTTATTCTCCCAGGGAACGGAGCCCGGGGTCTTTGGAGAAGACCCAGAACTGGGGGGGGTCAAGGCGGAGTAGAACTTTCAAACCCACGGTAGGCCCTGTTCGAGTTGTACTCTACAGAAGGAGAAGCCCTATGGCCCGTGAGAGCAGCCCCCGCCCCCAGACTGTGTCCACCCCCTCCTGGGCCTGCTCTGGGCTCTGGGACCCGACAACTCCGCTCTGCATCACTAGGCTCCTTGCTCTCTGGTTTCTGGATGGGTCCAGCCGCCGAGAGGGTAGGAAAGAAGGGGGCCTGCTCCTTCTCTGCAGGGTCTCCGTGGGCTGGCCTTATTCCCCTTCAGCTCTCCGCATGGCAACATGGCGCACAGCCTGGGTTCGAGTACCTGCCTCCTCCCTCTGCCCTCGGGCCTAAGGCTGCTAACTGCTCTCCACTGTTGCCAGTCCCTGGGCACCACCCCGTCCCTTGCTGGGTTCCCTGAACTCCGCCCATTCCTTTTGCACGATTCTGTTTTCTGCAAGGACCCTGCTTTGTCTCCCCAACTCTGCGCCCGGCCCTTCCCTCACTCTCTCTCCCCTGGCTTGGGCTCCTGCCCTCCTCTGAGCTGGCCTGAAGAAGGTCACCTTCAAGTTCTCACTTGGGGCCCAGAGCCCATGGGAGGAGGGCCCCAGAGTCATTTCAACAAACACCAAACTCAACAACCGCAACTTTAAATAAATAAGGTCTGGTAGATGGGGTGACTGCTCAGCCCCAGGAGTTTCAGGGAAGAGTTTTGCTCCTGCCTGGCCAGTCTGGCACTGTTCTGGTGTCCACAGCTTTCTGGGCTCTTCTGGGCTCACTTGTATCTGGGCCCCACTGTGAAGCTAACTGACCCTCTCACAGCGGGACTGGAAGCTCAACCCTCTGCAGCTTCTCCGGAGGGTTCATTAAAGGAGGGTTCTCCCCACATCCAAGCACCTGGTGTCCAGCCTCGTGTCCATGCCTTGTAGTTCAGCCCTTTCGTGGACATCTTCGTAGCCAACCCCAGCCACCCTCACCCACCTCCAAGGGATGAGGTCCAAGAACACCTGCAGCTGTGGACAGACTTTGGGGGTGAGGGCAGAAGCAGGGGGACCAGCCAGGATGCTACTAATACAGCCAGGCAGGTGAGGATGTTGGTCTGGATCAGGGGGCAGCCGTGCGGGTGGAGGGAACCAGCTAGATTCCAGAAGTTCTCCCATCTCGCCAACCAGACCCCATGCAGGAAACGCCATATGATTCTTTGGGCAAACCAAGGCTCCTGAATTTCATTCTAAAAATTTGTATCCTGTCCCTGTGAGGCAGCCTGTCCACTCTTCCCTTTGGGAAGGCAGACAAATGCCAGCCAGGAGGGGGCTGTTGTGTGTCTAGTCATTTCGTGTATATTGCTTTTTAAAAACTGTGTGGTCCATGTGCTAAAGGGCCACCATCCCCCTGGTGCTCCCAGCTTAGAGTGTTGTAGGTCACTGTGTGAGATCCTTCCCCCACTACCTCATTTTTTCCTGATAAAAATACCTACTATTTGTGTGCCTTTCTCCCTGCGGGATCCTGAGAGCCTGGACAGTGCCTGGCATAGAGTCGGTAATAACCGAACACCTACCCCGTCTCGGGCACACGATGTCTCCTTGAGATTTCCACCCACCTCGAAAGGTTATCGTGTTCTTAGAGCCGTGTTTCCTGGGAGGCCACGGAGGCACAGAGGCATGAGGACCCGTGCTCAGGGTCCCAACACTGGGTGGAGCAGAGCTGGGATTTGAACCCAGGCTTGTGTGACTCCCAGCCCTCCCTCCCACCCCCTTCTTCCTTCCCTCCCCACCTGGTCCCTTCCTCCCAAGCAAGGCTGAGCCAGATACAAGACTGGGGTTCCAAAGACCTTCCTCCTCCTTGGTCCACAGATAAATATTTGTTTCTCCCAGTGTAAATACCCCTCCGTGTTTAATGAGGCAATCCCAGGGCCATTTCCTGGCACGGCTCAGTGCCTGGAAGTCTCTTTCACTCTGGGAGGAGCTGGCCTCGTAGGAGAGCTACTAACGAGGGACTCAGGACCTCTTGGCAATCCCTTTCATTTACAGATGAGGAAACTGTAGCTCAGAGGGGACAACTGATCCATCCAGGGTCACACAGCTGGAATTCAGACCCACACAGCCTGGCTCATGTCTCTGGGCTCTGCGGCCTTTGTTGCCCACTGGTCCTGGACGCCGCCCCGGCCCTCCACCCACTGTCCTGTGAGCTGTGATGGGCAGGCAGCTGGAGAGCGCTGAGCCTCCCTTCCCCCGCCCTTGGCATCTCCGGTCAATGTGGCACTCACGGCCCCTTGGGCACGGACCCCCTCCTGCCATCCCCACTTAAAGTGATACTTTAATAAATTATGCTTTTATGTTATTACACGTGGAGCCATAAAAGCAGAGAGTGTGCAGTGGGGCTGAGGTAAGGCGCCCGCGACTTTGCAATTTCCTGGTCTGGCCTGGCTCTGCTCCGTGCCGTGAGTTTTTCATTAATGTGCGCAGGTGACGCGACGGGGGCAGACGCAGGCCAGGTATGTTCTCACGGCGGCGCGGCCCCCTCCCAGAACGTGCTGGTGGTGATGGAGGGTTCACACCACGGTGATTAGATGTAACCTCACTCTGGGGCCCAAGACAAGCTCTAGATTCAAATAGCCAGCGATAAGCATGCTGTGTCCAGGGGGAAGGAAAGGGTGTCCGCTGGCCAAGCGTCTGGCCCATGCCAGACCCTGGCCCCAGCGTTTGACACACATTACCTCATTTTGCCCGAAGAAAGCCGTGAGCTCAGCATTATGAGCCCCATTGGACAGACGAGACAAGTGAGGCTCTGCTAAAAAGAGGTGATGCCGGGCCTGTGCCCAGTCAGTCTGATTCCAGAGCCCGTGTTCATAACTGCTATGCTCGCCCCCATTTGTTTCTCTCTCTCTCCCTCCTCTTCTCCCCCAAATCTCTCCTTCTTCTCACTAGGTTTAGGAACTCAGGCCTTGTGCTCTGTAAGCCCCAGCTTGTGTCTCCACACCCTGTCCCTCTGTCAGGGTGCCCACGATCTGTGACTTGCTTGCCGAAATGTTGAGTCCTGAGCCCAAACACGTCACACCTGTTGGCCTCCCACCTGTGAAACGGGGCTCCCTCCTGTCAGTGGGGCGCAATGGGTCCAAAGCAACCTATCAAGGCTCGAGTGGTTCTCAAATGATTCTACAAGATTCCAGAATGAAAGAGACAAGGGAAAAACAGGCCCCCTGGACCGGTAACTGGACGACTTGGGTGTTTTTCTGTAAAGTGGGTCCAGGAATCTGTGTGGGGGTCAAATGAGAATACCTCAGCCTCCCTGTGCACATGCCCAGTCGAGGCCAGATTTCCTCAGCTCTTTTGGGAAATCATCCCAGGAGCTGAAGACAAAAGCAAACACGAAATAAACACTCGGGGCCCAAACACCCCACCATTCTGGGCTAGTGAATATCCTCTCAAGCCGGCTGGCTCCCATGTCATGTCCAAGTGCAAACACGAAGCAGCAGGGGTGGCTTGGGCCTCTTTCACAGAATTACTGAGATTAACTGAAGGCTGGAGCCCAGCAGATGTCCTCTTTCTGGACTCTGTGACTCACTCGCCTCCCTGGTTGAGAAATGGATCCAGCCGGGCCTGAGCCATCCTGACTGGTGGGGAACGAGACACAGGGCAGAGGTCAGGTAAACAGCCGCGGTCGAGGCGGGAGGTCGGGATGAGGGTGGGGACAAGAAAGAGGACAGAACATTTCCACTCAGCGGAAGGACGCGCTCTTGACGGCCCGAGCTGCCCTAGAGAGGCGGCGAGGGCCGGGGCCCAGAGGTGTGCAGGGTGGGGGACCCGAGGACCCTCTGAAGGCAGGGAGGGTCCCAGTCAGCACTGGGAGGATCCCAGGCAGGATGGCTGTTCAGGTCCCTCCCGTTCAGGTCTGCTAAAGAGATGGGCCAACTTTGCCTGTAAAGGGCCAGGTAGAAAGTATCTGGGGCTCTGCGGGTCCCATGGTCACGGGTGTATCTACTCAACTCTGCTATTGTAGAACCAAAGTTACCATTCACATCACATAGAAGAATGAATGTGGCTGTGTTCCTATAAAACTTTATTTACAAGTGGGTCGGGTTTGGCCCGTGAGCCATCGCTTGCCAGCCCTATGGAGCCCGTGCTTCTGGGGTCTCTGGAAGGGGGTTGGGGCGTCCCTCTGGGAAGCTGGTGGATTGGAGGCCACCGCCCTGTTCTCATGTACTTGACCCTTCTGGAGGCGTCCCTCTCTTTCATTTCCTCTTCCGTCCATCCCATCCGTTCACTCTCATTCATCTTACTATTCTCCCACTTACTTCACTGTTCTAACAAATCTCCAGTTCAGGCTCTCGCTCCCTGACTTGTTTGCTCACTAACACACCCGCTTAAGGATTAGTCCAGTCGCGTATTCATCACTTATTCCTCTCCTGGAAGCCCGGGGTCCTCAGAGTTCTCATATGGAAATGCTAGAGGGACCGAGAGTGTTGTATGTGGAGAGAACCTGGGAAACACAGGGGTTTGCTTACCGTCTTTTAGGTTGTGTCAGGTTTGTCTGAATAAGATCCTGAGCAGTCATTCCCTCGCGAGTCAGTGCTGTAGTGCGTCCGTGCTCAAATCCCCATCTGCTTGAGGTTCTGCGTCTGTGCACGTTGCACAGCAAAGACCTCATCCTTGTCCTCCAGGAGCCTACACAGCATACACATCCGCTGTGTATGTGTGCGGATGGGTTGGTCCAGGCGGGACCAATAGCCAGGCAAAGACCGAGAGGTGAGGCAGGGTGAGGAATATTGCAGATATGGAAGTTCAGTCCATTTGGAGCATTACGTGTGTGTATTAGCGTGTGTGTGTGTGTGTATGTGTGTGCACACGCCCCTCTCTGGGCCTCTAATCCCTCCTTCCCTATTACAGTTCCAGCCTCCTAGGGCTGTCACAAAGGCTACACAGCACTTTCTAGCTATTATCGAGGGCTAACAAACATCAGCCTTTCGTAGTTGCTATTCGTTAATAATAATTATTATTAAGCGGATTTAAAAAATGAACCAACGGATGAGGACTGTGTGGATGCCTTAGTAGGAGGGACCGGAGGGAGAAGATGAAGTCAGGGACCAGCCAGGGCGGCTGTGAGCTCGGCCAAAATATAATGGGAGGAAAAAGCAGTATTAGCAGCTAACATTTACCGGCCACCTATAAGGGGACCCATTTGGGCCAATTTCCCAACCTCTTTGACCTTCGGGGTTTCCTTCTGTAAAACGTGGGTGATAGTAGGGACCACATCTCAGGTTGCCACGTGGATTACATGAGATTAGTGCACCTTCAGGGCTCATCCTCAATAAACGGTAACCAACATCTTCATTCTTCCAGCCGAGTACCCACCAGCGTCCCATAGGCCTCGCACATTTGGACCTTCGCAGCCACTGCTTTGACTCCCACTTGGTGGCAGAGGAGACCGTGGCTCAGAGAAGTGGAGTGCTGTGCCCTGGGTCACACAGCTAGGTGGGGCTGCAGCAGGATGAGGAGCAGGTGGGGATAGAGACCCACAGGGACCAATCATCCACCTGTCCTGCCTGTCTCCAGTCTCAGGCCTCATTCCCGCCAAGTTTCAAGTCCCTCCCGCCACTCCCAGGGAGTATCTTTCCCGTGCACTCGGCCTGCCCCTCCTGCCCCACTGGGCTCTTGCTGTCCTGAGTCTGGAAAGTTCCCCAGGCCTGGGAGAGATAAGGCAGCGCCTGCCTTCGGCCCCTTTGATCGCAGACCAGATGGTTCTGCCGGCCTGGCTGCTGGAGAAGCTGCCACAGCGATAGGAGGGGCAGGGAGGGGCCGGGCCTGGTATCAGCCACCTGGAGGGGGCACCTCCTGCCACCTCCATAGCAACGGGCGCCCATCCCTGCAAACAGGAAGCTGCTCCTGCACTGACGTTGGGAGAGGCGGGCATGGGGGCGACCCAGGCTTTTTAATCTGCTAGAGGAAGTGGTCCAGGAGGTGGGGCCTGGCTTGGCATCTCTGTCTTCCTGTCTCCCTGATGAGCGTGGGGGTGGGGCACAGCAGGGATGACCCCCAAAGCACACAGCTGCCCGAGCCCTGACTGAGAGTAGCGGGTGGGAAGAACTTCCCCGCACAGCCCAGGCTCACCAGTCCAAGGAGCCATCCAGACCTCTTTCCTGGGGGCACCAAGCTGGATGTTTCCCGGCTGTGGTCCCCTGCCGTCCGGCAGGGCAGTGGCATCAGGTCCAAGCACTGGGTCTGACCTGGTGCGGAGGTTTCACGACATCCCCCAAGCCATCTGCCCTGCTGAGGCGGCCACGGGAGCCGATCACCTTGGGATCTCTGCTCTTGGCTGGGCAACTGTGGGCGGGTGAGTCCCCGATAGCTTCTCTGATGGGGATGCAGGGGGCGGGGGGTGCAGACCCACTGTCATAGGGCTGGTGTGGGGGTCAGTGAGATCGTCTAGGGACTGGGCCTAGGACAAGAGTGATGCCATATAAGGTTTGACACCCCGTCCCCCCCCACTCCAAAGCCCTAACCCTGGAGAAGCATCAACAGCCAT
>NW_026058757.1:0-4923 GCF_023721935.1 Panthera uncia
GGAGAAAAGAATACCTGCTTTCAAAATGTGAGACATTTTCACATTAAAATAATTCAATATTCATTTAATAACTTCAAGGCCAAACTTGGAAGGAACTTAAATTTGAGCATAATTTGTTCACATAAGACAACTCCTAATACTTCATAAGGAGCTGAAATATCATCCATGCCACAAGTAAAGAACATAAAAAATATTAACAGAACTGCCTCTTCAAGAATCTTATACTCTGTTATAATAAATCCACGTTTCTAATGTGTCTATAATATGCATCTTTACATTTGTTTATTTATGCTACTCATGAATGCATTAATGTACGTGATGTCTTGAAGGCAGCAAGTGCATAAACTCTGTTAAAGTGGTGACTCTTTAAAAATTAAGTTTCTTAAATTCTACCATTATTTAAAACAGAGCAATAAATAAGTTACATGTTTTAAAACCTTAAGGTATATTTAAAAACTAGGGTAAGATTATATGAGGAAAAGAAATGTGAAAATGCTTCCATAATTCTCCTCCTACATTATAACCTTATAAGATATTTTTTCTTGACATTACACCCAGCATGCTGCCTTACTCAATTAGATGTTAAATAAATATGTTCCATGAAGATTTGAGAGATTAGACACCATCTGCAGCACATGAATGCAAGTATCTTAAATACTCCTCTAGAAATAAGAATATATCATATAATGATAAGATACGGGAAAGAGTAACCTAGATTTCATCTGTATTTATTATGCTTAATTAAACCAGGAGGTGTTATTGAACATTATCATCCTGCCCCTGTAACAGTTGGTTCATTTTGATAGTAGGGCCCCATTTACCTCATTTAGTTCAGCATTGCTTTCTCCCTCAAACCAGAATCCTGGACATGAATTTAAGTTCTTCGTTAGTGGTATTCACCCTTTAGTTTCAAAAGTTAAACTGCCAACCTTCTGTCAAAGCAGAGTTTATAGCCATGAGGATCTTTATACTGTGCAAAGAGAATGATGTAAGAATTTTAACTTGTTGAGTGATAAGGTAGCAATTAAAATAATAAACCACTCATAGAGAACAGCAGAAAGACAATGTAGTTCTTATGCCAAAATGTTATAGCTGGAGTAAGGAAGAAAGAAGAGAGGAAGCAAGGAAAGAATGAAAGGAGGGAGGAAGGAGGGAGGAAGGAAGGAAGAAAAGGAGGAAGGGAGGAAAGAAGGAAGCAGCTAAATTACCCCAAAAAACTGAAGAGAGATAATGGCTCCCTTTTTTCTCATTGAGATAACCAAGTTTTCCTAGATCTTCCTCTGAAATGTCTGAAATTTACTCATTTACCCAAGCAAGGCATTAAAAGTCAAATAAAATTTAGAGGTGAAACTAAGGAGATAGAAGAAATTAGAATTTTACAAAAAATGCCGACTCTCAGAGAAAGAAATGAAAGTTACCTTGAAGAACACTTACAAAATGGATGAAGTGAGAGAGAGGACACCTAGGTAAGAGAGGGCACAAAAGGCCTACCATAAGAAAATCAAAGGGGCAGAAACAATGTCCAGAAGTGAACAGTAATCCTGACCAAAATGACAAAATGTCTTATCACATCCTCCCCATCTCTGTGCCACCCCAACCTACCCCTATATTCACTGGAGATCCACTCAAAGGTTTCCAAACTCTCCCAACTCCAACCTTTATGCAGAGAATGCCCTTCACTCCTTGGCCTTCATTGCAACTACCTCTGCTCCAGTGTTCCTCCTCCCTTACAGCCCTTTCAAGTAGGGACTGAATTTTATACCCAACTCCACAGAATCTGAAGGTGGGGTCAACATCCTCCTCAAACCCTACTGCTGCTTCAAGCCCTCTTGTCCTTCATTATCTTTCTTTCTTCATTCTTTTAGTACTTTTAAGATCTGCCTCCATTGTTCTATCCTCTACCACTTTTCCTTGCCATTATCTATTGACTCCAGGTCACTCCTGCGTATGTTTTTAAGACTTTGAGGTCCTTCTTTCTGTTGTCCCGGATGCCCAAAATATTTGAGCATATAACCTGTCAAATGACTTGGCTTCAATGACACCAAATGAGCGACACCCCCCCCAAGACCACATCAAGCTTACTACTAAAACCTGGAACCTGGGATAAAACACTTAAGTAGCCATTCTTCTGTGGTCACAACATCCTATCCTTCCTCTCATTCAACTTTTGCCTCAGTTCTTTAATATTATCAGAATATCATTTTATCCTATAGTCCCTGGTACTTTTCTCTCTTCTGTCCTCACTCTTATCTGCTCTGCACTAA
The DNA here is from genome assembly GCF_023721935.1 of Panthera uncia. Taxonomy (NCBI): domain Eukaryota; kingdom Metazoa; phylum Chordata; class Mammalia; order Carnivora; family Felidae; genus Panthera; species Panthera uncia. Next base: position 2,265 of record NW_026058757.1, read on the forward strand.
ATTCCATAACTCATGTTACTCTCCTAGTCCTGGTTACACAGGTGGTCAGTGTGTAAAACTTTACTAAGCTGTATTTCTATGGTATGTTCACCTTTCTGTTTGTGTATACTTCAGTAGAGCTTACTTTCAAATCCATAGTCTGTAGTTTTAACTACTTTCTTGCCAAATGCCCTATGTCCCTTGTTCTTCTGTGGTGGATGAGTGAGAATGGAAGAAGCAGAGGAATTAATTAGTGATATAGAAGATAAAATTATGGAAAATAATGAAGCTGAAAATAAGAGGGAAACACAGGTAATGGATCAGGAAGGTAGACTAAGGGAACTCAGCAACTTGTTAAAACATAAGATTCGTCTCAAAGGAGTCCCAGATAGAGAAAAAGGAGCAGAAGATTTATGTGAGCAAATTGTAGCTGAAAACTTCCCTAATCTGGGGAAGGACATAGACATCAAAATCCAAGAAGCACAGAGAATTCCCATTGAATTCAACAAAAGCCAACCATTACAAAGGCATAGCATAGTCATATTTACAATATATACAGACAAGGAAAGAATCCTGAAAACAGCAAGGAAAAAAAAGTCCTTAACATACAAGGGAAGACAGTGCAGGTTTACAGCAGATCTTTCCACAGAAATTTGGCAGGCCAGAAGGGAATGGTGGATATTTTCAATGTACTGAATGGGGGAAATGTGCAACAAAGAATAATTTATCCAGCATTGTTCAGAATAGAAAGAGCGATAAATAGTTACACAGACAAACAAAAACAAAAGGAGTTTGTGACCACTAAAGCAGCCCTGCGATAAATATTAAGGCAGACTCTTTGAGTTGGGGTGAGGAGGAGACAAAAAAAAGCAAAAACTAGAAAAGAACAGAGAACATCACCAAAAACACCAATTTTACGGGTAGTACAATGACACTAACCTCATATCTTTCAATAATCACCCTGAATATAAATAGACTAAATGCTCCAAACAAAAGATATAGGGGATTGGAATGGATTAAAAAACAAGATCCATCTACATGCTGCCTACAAGAGACTCATTTTAGACCTAAAGACACCTGTGGATTGAAAGTGAGGGGATGGACTGAATAGCCAAAGCAATCTTGAAAAAGAAAACCAAAGCAAGAGGTATCACAATCCTGGACTTCAAACTATACTACAAATCTGTAATCATCAAGACAGTATGGTACTAGCACAAAAACAGACACTCAGATCAATGGAATAGAATAGAGAACCCAGAAATGGACCCACAAACATATGGCCAACTAATCTTTGGCAAAGCAGGAAAGAATATCCAATGGAATAAAGACAGTCTCTTCAGCAAGTGGTGCTGGGAAAACTGGACAGCGACATGCAGAAGAATGAACCTGTGGCACAAAAACAGACACATAAACCAATGGAATAGAATAGAAACCCCAGAACTAGACCCACAAACGTATGGCCAACTCATCTTTGACAAAGCAGGAAAGAACATCCAATGGAAAAAAGACAGTCTCTTTAACAAATGGTGCTGGGAGAACTGGACAGCAACATGCAGAAGAATGAAACTAGACCACTTTCTTACACCATTCACAAAAATAAACTCAAAATGGATAAAGGACCTGAATGTGAGACAGGAAACCATCAAAACCTTAGAGGAGAAAGCAGGAAAAGACCTCTCTGACCTCAGCCGTAGCAATCTCTTACTCGGCACATCCCCAAAGGCAAGGGAATTAAAAGCAAAAGTGAATTACTGGGACCTTATGAAGATAAAAAGCTTCTGCACAGCAAAGGAAACAACCAACAAAACCAAAAGGCAACCCACGGAATGGGAAAAGATATTTGCAAATGACACATCGGACAAAGGGCTAGTATCCAAAATCTATAAAGAGCTCATCAAACTCCACACCCGAAAAACAAATAACCCAGTGAAGAAATGGGCAGAAAACATGAATAGACACTTCTCTAAAGAAGACATCCGGATGGCCAACAGGCACATGAAAAGATGTTCAACGTCGCTCCTTATCAGGGAAATACAAATCAAAACCACACTCAGATATCACCTCACGCCAGTCAGAGTGGCCAAAATGAAGAAATCAGGAGACTATAGATGCTGGAGAGGATGTGGAGAAACAGGAACCCTCTTGCACTGTTGGTGGGAATGCAAATTGGTGCAGCCGCTCTGGAAAGCAGTGTGGAGGTTCCTCAGAAAATTAAAAATAGACCTACCCTATGACCCAGCAATAGCACTGCTAGGAATTTATCCAAGGGATACAGGAGTACTGATGCATAGGGGCACCTGTACCCCAATGTTTATAGCGGCACTCTCAACAATAGCCAAATTATGGAAAGAGCTTAAATGTCCATCAACTGATGAATGGATAAAGAAATTGTGGTTTATATACACAATGGAATACTACGTGGCAATGAGAAAAAATGAAATATGGCCTTTTGTAGCAACATGGATGGAACTGGAGAGTGTGATGCTAAGTGAAATAAGCCATACAGAGAAAGACAGATACCATATGGTTTCACTCTTATGTGGATCCTGAGAAACATAACAGAAACCCATGGGGGAGGGGAAGGAAAAAAAAAAAAAAAAAAAAAGAGGTTAGAGTGGGAGAGAGCCAAAGCATAAGAGACTGTTAAAAACTGAGAACAAATTGAGGGTTGATGGGGGGG
>NW_026058757.1:5023-14896 GCF_023721935.1 Panthera uncia
AAAAAAAAAAAAAAAAAAAAACATGCCCAAATACATACAAACATCTGAAAAAACACAAATATTTTTCACTCTGTTTTTCATAGAGCCTAGAAATTATATAAGCCTTAGCTAACTAAATTGTAAACTAAATCTGCCCAAACAATTAAAGGGTCCTGATCCCTCCCATTCATTGGGAGTCAGGCAAAGAATCTGCATCAGTATCCTCCTGGTTCCCTTATTCGAAAATAAAGAAAAGCAACCAAAATGCCTCAGAAGGAATAGACTTTCCAATGTGCCAAAACTAGGAAATATAATGGGCTGGAATTTGCTTTGAGAAGTCAGGCTGTCCATATTTGCACCATAGTTTTTCAGGTAACATTAAATATACTACTAATTCAAGCAGGAAGTGAAAGGGGGTAGAGATGGGGGTGACATATGGAACTAAACGTGTCACAACAGAGTGAATTCAAGGGAGCTGAATTCAAGGGAGCTGTTTAGTTTACTATTATCTACAAACTAACAGAAAACAATTTTCCACTTCTGAATAAGAAAACTGAGTGGCATCGGAATTTCTTCTTTCTGTTATTCTGTAGGTAAAGCGGGGTGTCCCTGAATGGGTTTTTCCTCCAGCCCCTGTCAGCCGTTTTCTGGGTATTGTGTTCAGTTTGCTTTTACAGATGCCTGAAAGTGCATCATGGTTGTGTGTCTCATTACATCCTGTCCCATGACCCTGAGGGACTCAGCTAAGTAAGAGGGGTCCCCCTATAAAGATTTCAACAGGAATTTTCAGTTTTGCTGAAAGTAATGCTAGCGGGGTATGGGGAGTTAAACATGACAAAGTGTTTTATAGTCACATAACAGCCATTGAAAGTGCCCTAAAAATTTTGGCAGTCTTAGATTTTAGTTTTCATCAGAAGTAGGTTTTTTTTTCTGCTTAAAGGAACTATCCTCTCAACAAAACTTTTTTAGACTTATAAGGGGCACTTGGACTTAGACGGCGCACTTGGGTGGCTCAGTCAGTTAAGCATGGGACTCTTTATTTCTGCTCAGGTCATGATCTCACGGTTCCTGGGTTGGATTCCCAAGGTGAGCTCTATGCTGACAGTACAGAGCCTGCTTGGGATTCTCTCTCCCTCTCTCTCTGCCTTTCCCCTGCTCTGTCTCAAAATAAATAAATGAACTTAAAAAAAGACTTATCTGTAGGAAAGATACTTGTAAATTAATTTAGTAAATGATTACTCTGTGAACACTGATGAGTAGTAGTTGGTGTGCTTGTAAATTACAGAAATACCTACAATAACCAAGTAATTATATGTAACTGAATATGGAAGTATTGAGGACAATTCTAAGACTGGCTGATAGTTTTTGAATAGATAAAAATTATTATATTTCAAATAGCTAAAACTATCCAACAAAATTATCTAAAAACTCTTGGAGTTTTGTGAATGAATATACCCATCAGTATAGAAATGCTGGGGGAGGGGAGAGAAGTATCTCTTTTTAGAATAACAAATTCTGAAAAAGCTGGGCCATGAAGTCCATGCTTCTGCTAGTATGAGAAAACATCTTTGGTTAACAATCTTTTCATAGTTCAAAAGGGAACACTTGTTTTAAAATTGTCTTTCATATTCACGGTTATGGTTCCTAGAATCATAATAATAACCTCTAAGTCTATGAGCTATGTTGTGAATATAATATCTAAGCCAACCTCACTGTTAACCATGGGACATCTATGTGGTAACTGAGACTCAGAGAGGTCCAATAACATGGCCCAGGTCTCCTGATGTCAAATACAGTTCTTTATTGGCTTCAAGTTGTCCTAGTCATCCTAGTGATCCATGAAAAACACAAAAACAAAAACAAAAACAAAAAAGACAAAACAAAGTGAGACTGAAGGAAAGAAGTATTTCTGAGAAGCCATGTTAAACTAAATGGATTTATTCTTCTGGATAATTTGAGAAGTGGAACAGTGCTATAATATAAAAATAAAAAAGAGAAGGATAAAAATAGTCCGTGGCAGAAAAAGGCCTTTAAAGGAGACCTCCTGCAAAGAAACTGAGAAACTGTTTTAGACTAGAGACAGAGGAATGCCTTAAGAAAGGAAAAGAAAATGTGAGGAAAGTGTAATTCTCTCTGCCAGAATGAACCTACTTTGAATGAAATCACATTGGTTTCACTGAAATTATGTCGTTCCAGTGAATTTCATGGCATTACTTGTAGCTATATTAACTTCCTCAGTAGACAAAAAATATTGAAAGTAAACATAAAGAGGTAATCTGTGCTTATTAGGGTTACTTTAAAACTCAAAGATAGTAACTAAAAATTAGCGAACTCAGAAAGCCTCTGTGATCACTAGAATTAAATGTTTAGGATAACCAGGTGAAAGGAATTTAGACGAGAAAGCAGAGGTAGTTCAGAATCTCAACTCCAGCAACATTCTGTCAGATACACACAAGAAATAGCTTCATTTTCCCAACATTTACCCTCAACACAGTCCTACCCTGACCCCTAACTCCACTCACACAGGTTCACTTCTGACAATTTCATTGCTGCCTGATTTTCTACCTGCCACCAGTGTATACAGTACGTGTGGCAGGGATTAGCTGGAGAGGAAAGATATCCTTACTTTATGTGCCACGGTTGACCAAGAGATGATATCACAGTAGTAATACATAAAGTGATTCTGTAGAGTAGATTGAAGCACTACCCCCAAGTAACTATATGACTTGACAAATTACCCACCCAGTCCATGAGAATTGTCAGTCTCTGTCAAAATTGAACGGTGAACTTATCTAAGAGTCTATCTCACATGCCAATTTAATGACCTCTCAATCTTTAGAAGTTTCAAACCTTAGAAGTGATATAACTATTCCCATGATCTAAAAGTGCTTGGACTTTTTTCCTGAAATAACCATCAGAAATAATTTTCAAGACACGCACAAAAATCACTTTCCTTACTTTACAGTTGCATTTTTTTAAATTAAAAACTTACTACCCTTCTTGATCACTGGCTTCATTCATCCTACCCTGAGTTACTCGTTGCTTCTGAAATTATGAATGGAAATTTGTTGCCAATGAGTTTATGAAAGGTATTTTGCAAGCTATGTGAAACTCCAAAATAACAGTTCCAAAAATATATTTTAATTATGACTACACTATTGTAATGCTATATGGCCTATAAATAAACAACTTTGGAAAACATGAACTCAGTTCATGTTCATTTGGAACTCATTTCATTCATTTGGAATGTTAATGTAAGTAATAATCATTAAAGATGAAGTCACATGACATCTCATGAATAATTTGCTTTACACACTACAAAATAGTAAAATTAATTCCTGTAGCTGCCCTTTTACAGGTGACTCTCTGCCAATGTCTTCTAAGACATCAATGAGCTGCATTTACTGTTGGTGGGAATGCAAACTGGTGCAGCTGTTCTGGAAAACAGTGTGGAGGTTCCTCAAAAAAATAAAAAAATAGAACTACCTTATGACCCAGCAATAGCACTACTAGGAATTAATCCAAAGGATACAGGAGTGCTGATTCATAGGAGCACATGTACTCCAATGTTTATAGCAGCACTTTCAACAATAGCCAAATTATAGAATGAGCCTAAATGTCCATCAACTGACGAATGGATATAGAAGATGTGGCTTATATATACAATGGAATACTACTTGGCAATGAAAAAGAGTGAAATCATGCCATTTGCAGCAACGTGGATGGAACTGGAAGGTATTATGCTGAGTGAAATAAGTCAGTTAGAGAAAGATATATGTTTTCACTCATATGTAGATCTTGAGAAACTTAACAGAAGACCATGGGGGAAAGGAAGGGGAAAAAAATAGTTACAGAGAGGGAAGGAGGCAAACCACAAGAGACTCTTAAATACAGAGAAAAACCTGAGGATGAATGGGTGGTGGGAGAGAGGGGAAAATGGGTGATAGGCATTGAGGAGGTCACTTGTTGCGATGAGCACTGGGTGTTATAGGTAAGCGATGAACCACAGGAATCTAACCCCAAAAACCAAGAGCACACTTTACACACTGTATGTTAGCCAATTTGACAATAAATTATATTTTTTTAAAAAATGAGCTTCATTTAGACTAGAAGGCAAGATTAAACAGCTATTCTTAAAACGTTTTTTACAAAATGCTCGTCCTTGTGATGCTTTAACTATTATGATATCATACAAAATTTGGAAACACTGGGTATTATTTTCTCCTGGAGAAGTATAATGCATATAGGTGTTTAAAAATGCTCTGAGAAGCAATGCAATAAAGAAAAATTACCTTTGTTTTACCAATATTTTCCACTTTTATTTGGTAATGGATTCCTTAATTCAAGTAATACCAATTAACTTCTCACCGAGCTAGTATTTTTTGTATAATACACTTTGGGAAACACTGAACCAAAATATCTAATAAAAAAATATATAGGAAAAAGAGGGAGAAAAAGTGACTTTGCAGTGGGGAAACCTAGCAAACACTACCTGGACAGATGATTGAGGTTAACATCAGCAGTAATAAATCAGTTTGACAGCATGTGCCCACGTATGGTGTAATGAGAAGGGCACTTCACCTCTGTGGCATTGTTCCCCAAAATTCACAACCGCAGTCTATTTATCGGAAAATCAGACCAACCCAAATTGAGGGACATTCTACAAAATACCTGACAAGCACTCCTCAAAATTGTCAAAGTCATTGAAAACAAGGAAAGGCTGGAAAGCTGTCATACCCCAGAGAAGACAGAACAACTAAGTATAAAGTGCTATCCCAGATGACATCCTGGGACAGAAAAGAGACATTAGTGAAAAAACTAACGATATTAGGAGAACACCTGGCATTTAGTTAATAGTAATGCACCGTTGGTTTCTTAGTTTCTACAAGTGGTTATGTAAAATGTTAAAATAGGAAAAACTGGATGAACAGTATATGGAAAACTACTTCTCTTCAATTTTCCTGTAAACCTAAAACTATTCCAAAATAAAATGTTTATTTAAAGATAGTAATAATTGAGTCTACAGTTCCTGAGTATGTAAATTAAATCGTATAGGAAAAGTAAGATAAGAGCGTGAGCCCAGATCCAGACCGCCCAACTTTGAATCCTGGATCTGCCACCTGCTAACTCCATGGCCTTTTGCAATGTCTAAATTTACTCATCTTTAAAGAAGAAAGAATAACATACCTGACTCATAAGGTTACTGAGGGATAAAAATCATTAGACATGCAAAGTGTTTAAAACAGTGTTTGTCAGCTATTCAGCACTCAATTAACTACAACTGTTATGGTTATTACTTATTAACATGAGCTGTAAAACCTTAAGAGCTCTAGTTGACAAGGAATAAAATATAAATAAATGATGATATATCGACAAAATAAGCCAATTAATAGAAGTTCTACTCCATTAATAATAATCATTGAGTATATCAGATGTAGGAAGTAAAACTTGTGCTTTTCATTGATCAGACTTTATTAAAGGTATTATACTTGTTTCTGGGTCAAAGAGAATCAGGATGCCATATAAAAACTGTGTCATGTAAAAAGGCCATTGGGAAACCTGGCACTGTTTAACCTGGAAAATAGGAAACTCAAGGAGAAAAGAATACCTGCTTTCAAAATGTGAGACATTTTCACATTAAAATAATTCAATATTCATTTAATAACTTCAAGGCCAAACTTGGAAGGAACTTAAATTTGAGCATAATTTGTTCACATAAGACAACTCCTAATACTTCATAAGGAGCTGAAATATCATCCATGCCACAAGTAAAGAACATAAAAAATATTAACAGAACTGCCTCTTCAAGAATCTTATACTCTGTTATAATAAATCCACGTTTCTAATGTGTCTATAATATGCATCTTTACATTTGTTTATTTATGCTACTCATGAATGCATTAATGTACGTGATGTCTTGAAGGCAGCAAGTGCATAAACTCTGTTAAAGTGGTGACTCTTTAAAAATTAAGTTTCTTAAATTCTACCATTATTTAAAACAGAGCAATAAATAAGTTACATGTTTTAAAACCTTAAGGTATATTTAAAAACTAGGGTAAGATTATATGAGGAAAAGAAATGTGAAAATGCTTCCATAATTCTCCTCCTACATTATAACCTTATAAGATATTTTTTCTTGACATTACACCCAGCATGCTGCCTTACTCAATTAGATGTTAAATAAATATGTTCCATGAAGATTTGAGAGATTAGACACCATCTGCAGCACATGAATGCAAGTATCTTAAATACTCCTCTAGAAATAAGAATATATCATATAATGATAAGATACGGGAAAGAGTAACCTAGATTTCATCTGTATTTATTATGCTTAATTAAACCAGGAGGTGTTATTGAACATTATCATCCTGCCCCTGTAACAGTTGGTTCATTTTGATAGTAGGGCCCCATTTACCTCATTTAGTTCAGCATTGCTTTCTCCCTCAAACCAGAATCCTGGACATGAATTTAAGTTCTTCGTTAGTGGTATTCACCCTTTAGTTTCAAAAGTTAAACTGCCAACCTTCTGTCAAAGCAGAGTTTATAGCCATGAGGATCTTTATACTGTGCAAAGAGAATGATGTAAGAATTTTAACTTGTTGAGTGATAAGGTAGCAATTAAAATAATAAACCACTCATAGAGAACAGCAGAAAGACAATGTAGTTCTTATGCCAAAATGTTATAGCTGGAGTAAGGAAGAAAGAAGAGAGGAAGCAAGGAAAGAATGAAAGGAGGGAGGAAGGAGGGAGGAAGGAAGGAAGAAAAGGAGGAAGGGAGGAAAGAAGGAAGCAGCTAAATTACCCCAAAAAACTGAAGAGAGATAATGGCTCCCTTTTTTCTCATTGAGATAACCAAGTTTTCCTAGATCTTCCTCTGAAATGTCTGAAATTTACTCATTTACCCAAGCAAGGCATTAAAAGTCAAATAAAATTTAGAGGTGAAACTAAGGAGATAGAAGAAATTAGAATTTTACAAAAAATGCCGACTCTCAGAGAAAGAAATGAAAGTTACCTTGAAGAACACTTACAAAATGGATGAAGTGAGAGAGAGGACACCTAGGTAAGAGAGGGCACAAAAGGCCTACCATAAGAAAATCAAAGGGGCAGAAACAATGTCCAGAAGTGAACAGTAATCCTGACCAAAATGACAAAATGTCTTATCACATCCTCCCCATCTCTGTGCCACCCCAACCTACCCCTATATTCACTGGAGATCCACTCAAAGGTTTCCAAACTCTCCCAACTCCAACCTTTATGCAGAGAATGCCCTTCACTCCTTGGCCTTCATTGCAACTACCTCTGCTCCAGTGTTCCTCCTCCCTTACAGCCCTTTCAAGTAGGGACTGAATTTTATACCCAACTCCACAGAATCTGAAGGTGGGGTCAACATCCTCCTCAAACCCTACTGCTGCTTCAAGCCCTCTTGTCCTTCATTATCTTTCTTTCTTCATTCTTTTAGTACTTTTAAGATCTGCCTCCATTGTTCTATCCTCTACCACTTTTCCTTGCCATTATCTATTGACTCCAGGTCACTCCTGCGTATGTTTTTAAGACTTTGAGGTCCTTCTTTCTGTTGTCCCGGATGCCCAAAATATTTGAGCATATAACCTGTCAAATGACTTGGCTTCAATGACACCAAATGAGCGACACCCCCCCCAAGACCACATCAAGCTTACTACTAAAACCTGGAACCTGGGATAAAACACTTAAGTAGCCATTCTTCTGTGGTCACAACATCCTATCCTTCCTCTCATTCAACTTTTGCCTCAGTTCTTTAATATTATCAGAATATCATTTTATCCTATAGTCCCTGGTACTTTTCTCTCTTCTGTCCTCACTCTTATCTGCTCTGCACTAAATTCCATAACTCATGTTACTCTCCTAGTCCTGGTTACACAGGTGGTCAGTGTGTAAAACTTTACTAAGCTGTATTTCTATGGTATGTTCACCTTTCTGTTTGTGTATACTTCAGTAGAGCTTACTTTCAAATCCATAGTCTGTAGTTTTAACTACTTTCTTGCCAAATGCCCTATGTCCCTTGTTCTTCTGTGGTGGATGAGTGAGAATGGAAGAAGCAGAGGAATTAATTAGTGATATAGAAGATAAAATTATGGAAAATAATGAAGCTGAAAATAAGAGGGAAACACAGGTAATGGATCAGGAAGGTAGACTAAGGGAACTCAGCAACTTGTTAAAACATAAGATTCGTCTCAAAGGAGTCCCAGATAGAGAAAAAGGAGCAGAAGATTTATGTGAGCAAATTGTAGCTGAAAACTTCCCTAATCTGGGGAAGGACATAGACATCAAAATCCAAGAAGCACAGAGAATTCCCATTGAATTCAACAAAAGCCAACCATTACAAAGGCATAGCATAGTCATATTTACAATATATACAGACAAGGAAAGAATCCTGAAAACAGCAAGGAAAAAAAAGTCCTTAACATACAAGGGAAGACAGTGCAGGTTTACAGCAGATCTTTCCACAGAAATTTGGCAGGCCAGAAGGGAATGGTGGATATTTTCAATGTACTGAATGGGGGAAATGTGCAACAAAGAATAATTTATCCAGCATTGTTCAGAATAGAAAGAGCGATAAATAGTTACACAGACAAACAAAAACAAAAGGAGTTTGTGACCACTAAAGCAGCCCTGCGATAAATATTAAGGCAGACTCTTTGAGTTGGGGTGAGGAGGAGACAAAAAAAAGCAAAAACTAGAAAAGAACAGAGAACATCACCAAAAACACCAATTTTACGGGTAGTACAATGACACTAACCTCATATCTTTCAATAATCACCCTGAATATAAATAGACTAAATGCTCCAAACAAAAGATATAGGGGATTGGAATGGATTAAAAAACAAGATCCATCTACATGCTGCCTACAAGAGACTCATTTTAGACCTAAAGACACCTGTGGATTGAAAGTGAGGGGATGGACTGAATAGCCAAAGCAATCTTGAAAAAGAAAACCAAAGCAAGAGGTATCACAATCCTGGACTTCAAACTATACTACAAATCTGTAATCATCAAGACAGTATGGTACTAGCACAAAAACAGACACTCAGATCAATGGAATAGAATAGAGAACCCAGAAATGGACCCACAAACATATGGCCAACTAATCTTTGGCAAAGCAGGAAAGAATATCCAATGGAATAAAGACAGTCTCTTCAGCAAGTGGTGCTGGGAAAACTGGACAGCGACATGCAGAAGAATGAACCTGTGGCACAAAAACAGACACATAAACCAATGGAATAGAATAGAAACCCCAGAACTAGACCCACAAACGTATGGCCAACTCATCTTTGACAAAGCAGGAAAGAACATCCAATGGAAAAAAGACAGTCTCTTTAACAAATGGTGCTGGGAGAACTGGACAGCAACATGCAGAAGAATGAAACTAGACCACTTTCTTACACCATTCACAAAAATAAACTCAAAATGGATAAAGGACCTGAATGTGAGACAGGAAACCATCAAAACCTTAGAGGAGAAAGCAGGAAAAGACCTCTCTGACCTCAGCCGTAGCAATCTCTTACTCGGCACATCCCCAAAGGCAAGGGAATTAAAAGCAAAAGTGAATTACTGGGACCTTATGAAGATAAAAAGCTTCTGCACAGCAAAGGAAACAACCAACAAAACCAAAAGGCAACCCACGGAATGGGAAAAGATATTTGCAAATGACACATCGGACAAAGGGCTAGTATCCAAAATCTATAAAGAGCTCATCAAACTCCACACCCGAAAAACAAATAACCCAGTGAAGAAATGGGCAGAAAACATGAATAGACACTTCTCTAAAGAAGACATCCGGATGGCCAACAGGCACATGAAAAGATGTTCAACGTCGCTCCTTATCAGGGAAATACAAATCAAAACCACACTCAGATA
>NW_026058758.1:0-14894 GCF_023721935.1 Panthera uncia
GTAGTGAAAATGAGCCTAATGCAAATATTTGAATAGCACAGAACTTGGATCCATGAGTTTCAGAACCACAGCTCTGAAAGAGTTCGGAAAAAGTTTGTGTCCAAGGCCCATCTTTGTATAAAATTCAACATGGATGAAATCTAATTAATTTTCCTCCCCCTTCCCTGTCAGGACTTTTCTTTCTTATCAGTGGCACCTAGGCTTAAAATATTAGAAAAATGTTTGATATTTTTCACTCCCTTTTCTTCTCCTTGTCCTTCACCAATTGCCCAATGCAATTATTCCTTACTTCTTTTGGATACATCCTTCCATTTCTAGGCCCCCTGCCACCACCATATTCTTGCCCTTTCCTGAATAATTCCTACGCAAAGCCAAATTTATCCATCTAAAGGACTGTATTTTACATATCATCCTAATGCCTTTGTTTATACTGAATTCATTTTGCCTGAAGTGTTGTTACCTTTCCTGTACTGGTCTAAACTGTACCTTTTGTTGAGTCCTGTTTTCCTTGTGACTCCCTTTCTGGTTGTCTTAAGCTTCAACCACTCTTGTCTGAATTTCTGGAGCATTTATTGTCTGTATCACTTATTTAGCACACAAAATACTACTTTGCTGTATCTGTGCACAAATGCTTGCTTCCTTTCTAGCAGTGCCTGTAATGGTTATGCATTAAGAGGTATTGAAGATTCTTTTCCCCTCTAATATTCAAGATAGAGATTCAAGAGACATCTCAACTTATATGTATATAAACAAACAAACAAACAAACAAGCAAACAAGTAGAATACATTGTTCCAGTTTCCTGAGGTTGGCTTGGGGTTTTTATATTAATATTTTTTTTGGAGCAACTACTCTTTGTCTCTATGCTAGACATTATACTAGATGTTGGAGACAGAACAAAACAGGACAACAGTCAGTTCTGCCTTCAAGAAGCACATATTCTGACGGGAACAAATAAACACAATGGCAATACTGTGGAGTATACATCACAGTAGATGCATAGGGAATATCAGAACACATAAAAACACGTAATACTGATGTGGGAAGCCATGGCAGTCATCCCAGAGAAAGGGATCCCAAAAACTGGAACACAGAGGATGAGTAGAAGTTGCTCAGGCAAAAGTGTGTGTGAGTATATGCAGGGGTGGGGTGGGGGTAGGGAACAGAAGACTACTCCAGGCAAAAGGAACGTCATGTGCAAGGTCCTGGAGACAAGCAAAACATGGTTCGTTGAACATGTGAAAGGAGTTTAATTTGGCTGGAACACAGAGTGCAAGGCATGGGAAAGCAAGAGATGAGGTTGGAGGGGTAATCAGGGCTTATGATAAGATAGGAAACACTTGGCAGGGCAGTGAGCAGCATGTGGGAGGCAGGATGACTAAATGAGATGCATTTTAGGGAGGCCACTTTGCCTGCAGTGTAGGGAATAGTCTGAGTGGGGAGGGGAGTGGAGGCAGGAAGGCCAGTTGGGTTGCTGCTGTGGTAGGTAATCCAGCATAAAACTGATGATGAGCTAGCTATAGCAGTGGTGGTAGGGATGAAAAAACTGGATAAGTTTCAGGGATGCTAAAGGTAGAACTGTGAGGACTAAGTGTGGGCATGGGGAGAGAGAGAGAGAGTTAAATAGGTGTTCATGCCATTCCATAAGAAGAAAATCAGGAGAAAAATCTGGTAGGGAGGAGAAGATAATGTGTTAAGTGTCAGCCATGTTTAGCTTGGGATCCTCCACCTGGGAATACCCATGTGGAGATGTCACGGCAGCCGTGTATGTTGGCCTAAACCTCAGGAGAGAAATCTTGGTCAGAGATGTAACTTGGGGGCTCCAAAGTAAATTACTCCAAGTAAATGTGATAAGGAAGCCATGTAAGTCCAAGAAGACAATGTGTGTGTAGAGTTAAGTGTAGAATAAGAAGTGTGTGTGAAGTAAGAAGATAAAGCCAAACTAAAATCCTAAACCCCAAAGAACAAAAGTGTTTAAAAGATGAGCAAGAGGATCTCACACACACGCACGCGCACACACACACACACACACACACACACACACAAACTGAAAAGTGGTCTAGAGGTAGGAGGATATCTAAGAAACTATGGTGTTGCCTAAGTAGGTCAACAATGTTACATACAATATCAATAAATCCGGGCCTATTATTTATGAGAAAGGTTTTTTTTTTATCTTGGTGTGAATACTACAGTGCAGCAATTCTCAAACGTTTGGTTGTACAAATTATTGTATACTCTTATAAATTACTGAGGACTCAAAAGAGCTGATTATGGCAGCTGATTATGTAGATTATGGCTACATCTACTGATATTAATAGAAATTAAAATAGAAAACTTTAAATGTATTAATTCATTAACAAATAATAAACCTATTTATTATTAGTTAATATGTTCGTAAAAGTAACTATTTTAAGACAACAAGCTTAGTGAGGAGAGTGGCATTATTTTACATTTTGGCAAATCTAATGTCAGGCTTTCTAGAAAACAGCTGGATTCTCATTTCTGGTTCTGCCTTCAATCTGTTTTGCTGTCACGCATTATGAGTAGCCTCTGGAAAATTCCACTGTATTATCATGAAAGAACAAGAGTGAAAAAAGTAGATAACATCTTAAATAATGATGAAAATAGTTTGTTTTGCAGACTTCCTCAGAGGGAACTCTAGAGATCTGGGGACTACACTTGTAGAATTAATGCCCCAGAGTGGGAGAGCTTGACCATGCTGTGAGCCTCACAAGCTGTTGATACTATACTCAAAAGTATGCTGGGTAGAGTCAACTAAGGCTTCAAGGGTTATTTTATGAGAGGTCGAAGTGGCCTGGTTGATACTACCTTCCAAAGTTAGGAATGGACTTTAGAATGTTCATTCAACTGATTCATTCAACATGTATTTATTTAGCACATATTCTATGCCAGGAACTGTTTTAGAAGGAGAAGATATACCAATAAACAAAACAGACAAAAGCCTTGCCTTCATGAAGCCTCCCTTCTGCTGGAGAAGATTACACAATAAACAAAATAATAAAATATATAGTATACAGGAGCATGGTAAGTACTATGCAGAAGAATAATGCAAAGAGGTATAGGGATTGTTGGAAGGATTTGCAAATTTCAGTAGCAGGGACAGAGAAGGACTCATCTGAGCAAAGGCAGCATTTCAGCAAAGACCTGAAGGAGGCGAGAGAGCCATTTGGTTAAATAGAGGAAGAGCTTTTCTAGGTATTTGAAAAATTAGTTTTTAAAATTTAGTCTAACTTTAATTAATATGTATTCTTTAATCTGGCATCGATTGTATCTGGCAGTAGCTGCAAGCATAGAAAATAAGATCTGAGAACTAATGTTCATTCAGTGTCTGTCATGGACCAGGTATTCTGCTAGGTATTATAGGTATTATATATGAAGTTTGGTAGCTTCATTAATGTTTACAGTTTAGTGAAGAAGACAAAGCATGCACGTACAATTCCTGCAGTTGCCGTGTAGCAGTTCTTACGAGGAACAGTAGTCGGTTTGAAGTTGCACCAGCAGAGGCTTCTATGCACCTGATCTACCTGAAGTTTACATTTCTTACACTGAACTGATGTGTGAAGGGTACTACTCTTTAATGTAGCAGAAAGTAAGCCAGGAAGTTAATAACACCTAATCGCACCTTTTACAGAGCACTTGAGTTTACAAAGCGTGTTCGCTAATTAATCTATTTAATCTTCATAACCATTTTCAGAAGTGGGTATTATTCTTAGTGTTATTGCCTTTGTGCGATGGGAAACAGGCTCGGAAGGCTAGATAAAGTGGTTATACTATGGTATATTGCGGGGTCTTTGAGCGCAATGGAAGCTCTGTGGTACAACTTAGTAAGTTTATTTAAAGTAGCACTGGGACGGACCTGTGGGCAGAAAGGGCTGTACTTTTGCTGTAGGAACCTGGTGGTTATATCCTTAGTGCTCAGGGTGGAGGAAACGCGCAGGGAGTATTGGATCATAAAAGTTTTTCTTTGAATTTCTACTCATAAAACCACTTTCACAAGATTTCTCTGGTGATTATCATTCAGTTCCATATTAAAAAAAAAATTTAACATTTATTTATTTTCAAGAGACAGAGTGTGAGCGGGGGAGGGGCAGAGAGGGAGACACAGAATCTGAAGCAGGCTCCAGGTTCCCAGCTGTCAGCGCAGAGCCCCGAGGGGCTCAAACCCACTGACCTTGAGATCATGACCTGAGCTGAAGTCTGACGCTTAACCGACTGAACCACCCAGGCGCCTCTCACTGCGTTCTGTATTAATAATTGGTAAGACAGGCAGGCATGAAACCCTTTAAGAATGTAGCAACCAGCACATAATTGAACCTTATCAAAACTATGCAGGCTATAGGTCAGCCTTGTGGGCTAAAGTTGAACAAATTTTTGCTTCTATCCCTCATCAGGTGGAGTTGGGACTTAAGATAATCTGCCTTCAAACACAAAACTTTTCCTACTGCAATGCAGCTGTTATGAGCAGCTGCTGAAATAAAAGAGCGTTGTGCTCTGCAACTTAGTCCTTGCCCAAGTACACCACTGAAGGAGGGTTAGGTTAGGCCCGGGGAGTACTAACAGCCTACAAAGCAGGGCGAAATCACCCACGGCTCTTCCACTCTGCGCTTGCGCAAAGGAGGAATTAAACTCCCCGGAAAGACGCCTGGGACTCTGAGTTTGCGCAGACGCAGAGCTTCCTCAAGGCGGAACTGGGGCGACCCGGGCTCCTGCAACCTAAACACCCGGGGAGAAAGGAAGGTGGCAGACGTGCAGCGGTGCGCATGCGCGGGCGCTTCTCTCGGGTGAAGGGTTGAGAGCCGGACCCGGGCGTCCACCTGGGCTGAGAGCGGAGTAGGGTCAGGATGGACGAGGACGTGCTGACCACCCTGAAGATCCTCATCATCGGCGAGAGTGGCGTGGGCAAGTCCAGGTGAGGCGAGCCTGCGGGCCGTGACGAGGGCAGCGGGGCTCTTGTTGCCTCCGTGGCCTCTGTCTGCTGGGCCGCGACGGGAACGGTAAAGGCGGCGGGCCAGGCTGGGGGCGGGCTCCGCGGGTTCTTCCCGGCCTCTGGGCCGCGCGGTCCTGCGGCCCCTGTCCTCCCGGCGCCCGCCCGGTTCTCGGCCTGTGCCAGGCCCGACTTGTCTGGATCGCTTCTCCTTCCGTCGCGCCGAATAAACAATTCCGAGGGCCGCCGCTCGGCCGGCAGGTTTGCTGCCGACCAGCCTAGGGCGTGGCGGGCGGGTTTGGCCCGAGTGAGGCCGAGCGCGAAGCCGGGTCTCGGCCCCCGGGGTCCAGGCTCACTGTCATTCACCCCGCGAGTTGAGTTGGAACTTCAGCGCTTTGGTTTTTGTCAAGCTTTCTCTGAACACGCAGGGCTCTGCACGGGAAGTTTCGCGACGCCTTAGGTCACATTCCTGGCCTATTTTGGTGCACCCCGTTGCCGCTTCTCTGTTTCCTTATGAGTCAGCCGTGAAAGAACTCCTTGGTCTTCTGACCCCTTGAGTAATTCACCTTAACCTAAGATACTAGTTGAAGCGGCGGACCACCTTTGAGAGTAACGTGTTATTGTCACCTCGCGTTCTGCCACATCATCTGGAGGTAAAAGAACAAAGTAGTATTTTGTGTTTTCTTTCTTGACTTTTTCTTGAGGGACGGTGGTAACGGACGGTAAGTTCGAGTTAAATGTCAGGGAAGGCTCGGTGGGTGTTGCAAGCGGGGTGTGATTTCATTCAAGCCTTGGAACAGAGTTCTCCAAGTAATGTTATCCTTGCCATCTGATGATTATCATCATCACTGGCTTATATTCTAGGCTGTCTTGATTTTTAAACAATATTCAAATTTCGGGAGCTGTAAATAATTCCATGGTTTGGCTGTGCCTCCTGCTAACCGTATCGTTCAAATCACTTCATAAAGTTTTCCTTTTGTTTAGATGCTTACGGGTTTGAAATTTTATTCTGTAATATGTTCTGCAATTGTATATATTTCTGAAGTATGGCAATGTAGTTTCTAATTTTCCTCATTTAATGTTCTCAGTGTATATTGGAGTGGGGGATTGGCACATAACAGGGAATAAATTTATGAATCTATGGGCTAGCAAAATAGTACGGTGTGTGTGTTATTTAAGGGTTTCAATATTTTTCATGATCACCATCTATTATATTTGAGGGTTAAAAAGTTAGTTAATATATTGAACATTGTCAAAAGGAATTCTATAGCCTCGCGACCTTTCTTTTTTTCATAAGATGTGACTCTCATTTAGGTTAAGGCATATGAAATTGCTGATTTTGAACTCAAGAATGGTTAAATGTCATTTTCTGCAGTTCAACCCAATACAAATTTGGTTGGCCCTTTTTTTAAATGTATTGGAGGGATGACTATTTAGGTCCTGTTGAAATTTTCTGGAAGGTTAATTGGAGCGTTTACATAATTGAGGTTCTTCCTCTAGCATAAAATCTGTGAAATGGATTTACTGGTTTCCTTACTTCTCTCCCCTCAGACAAACAAACGTGTTTGGATCTAATCTCCAAGCTTTTCTAAGTACCTAATGGTGAATTTTCAGCTGCTTACTGCAAAATTTTAACACCTTTAACTACCTCTTTCAAGAAAGGATTGTGTTTAGGGAGAGAGTTGGCATCTGTCTATATACCTATCTAGATGTAGATACACTAGACAAGCACTATTGGTGTATGTGATATACTATGGAAGACACCCTTGAACACTTTGTGGATGAGAGTAAATGACTCTGCTAAAATAGAAGCCTATGCTTTTTAAGGTGAGTTAGTGCAAAAACATTTGTCACGGATACAATCTTCAAGGGTTGTTCTGACCAGTAAGTTTCTATGATCTAGAAGTAGTAGAAGTGCAACATCACTTGTATTGTTGCATGACAAAGGACATCTTTTTTTTTTTATTTAAATTAATTAATTAATTAATTAAAATCCAAGTTAGTTAACATATGGTGTAATAATGATTTCAGGAAAAGAATTTAATGATTCGTCACTTACTTGGAACACCCAGTGCTCATGCCAACAAGTGTCCTCCTTAATGCCCCTTGCCCATTTAGCCCATCCCCCCAGCCTGCATCCCTCCAAGCAACCCTCAGCTTGTTCTCTGTATTTAAGAGTCTCTTATGGTTTGTCTTCCTCTCTGTTTTTTAATATTATTTTTGCTTCCTTTCCCTTATGTTCATCTGTTTTGTCACTACACAGAATATCTTAACTAATTCAAATTAGTGGGTGATTTTTCCAGTTTATTTCAGACTGTTGGAGTATAATGAGCATGGGTGATAGCAGTCAGATCAGGATTATGAAACTGGTGCTGCCACTTGTGTGACCTTGTGTGTGATACTTGAACACTCTAGGCCTTCCTTTCTTCATTTGAAAAATGAGGTTCGAATGGAAATCCCTCAAACCTTAACTGATGTTAAATGTATGAGATTCTTCTGTGGCTCACAGTGGGGAAGTAAAGAAGTAGCGAAGTGTTTCAGAGACTGGAATGGATTATAGAGACTTTGTATTATCTAAATTGCTGTCTCTCCTATCCCTCTTGTATCCCCATCCTTTTTGGCCAATTTCATTTGTAAATTAGGAAAGGCAGACTAATTATGATCACACTGTTTATTGGAAACTTGGTCTCCTCTCAGTGATACAGTGGTAGTTACTCCTTCCATCTCTCTCTCTGCTCCTTTAACTTTTGCTCCTTTAACTTTGAAAATATGAAAGCTTAAATATGCATCTTTTAGAGCTTTGGTTCTTAATCATTTTCTGGTTGTGGATTCTTTAAAAAATCTAATGGAGAAATAGACTCTCTGCCTAGAAGAAAGCAGAGCATAGAGTTCAGAATACATTTCCAGCTAACAGTGTACCCCTGGCTAAGTTCTGCTTATGTTAAAATGTGTTGCTTTGTACCATATCAGTTCCCTGTCCTTCCTGACAAAGTACCATTAATGACAAGTGTTATTGTAAGGATTAGCAATTGTGTAAGAAGAACCGCTGGCTCAAGTGTGTGGCATATTGTTGATGTTCAATAAATCATAGCCAATACTCTTGTTATTATTGTATTGTTCTGGTGTTATGATTGCTACTACTACTCTATAAGGTTCTTATGTTTTTGTAATAATATCTCTCTGGTGACTGAGTATGGATACCTACCTTTTCCATTCTAAAATTATGAGTAACTACATTTTTAGTGAAATCTTCACTTTTATTAACTTAAAATTTAATGTTGGGGAGGGAAGATTTTTACAAGTGCAGCCTTTTAAGGTCCTTGTTAGTGCTGTCACGTAACTCATGTTGGAAGTAAAAACAGTACAGCCAAGAGGGTTCAATGTTAAGTAGAAAAATCTACAATTTGTTTCACTTTTGTGGTGCTGGTTTTATGGTAAACACAAGAAGGCAAAACCAAGAAAAGGAGAGTTAATCCCTTAACACCAGATTTTGAATACCAAAAGGCCATTATGTGTTGCAATATACTCTGGACAAAAAAAACAAAAAAACCCAAAAAACAAAAAAACAAACCCTCTAGCAGCAATAATTACAACCTGTAGAAATATATATGTATATATATATACACACACACATATATATATATTTTTTTTCAGTTCAAACATCTGATAGCTCTTTCCTTGATCTTACTAATGCATACAGGTGAATAGAACAATCTAGTCCTATTGTTGGAGATGATGTGAGGGAGGATTGATTAATTTTATAAATCCAGGGCTTTAAGAAAAGCTTAGATTTTATTTTTGAAGAGCTTTTAATAACTGGCACTTTACCTTACATTAAATAAGTAATTCTGGGAGATATATAATCTTAGAGTACTCATAATGGTGTCTTTTGCTTTTATTTCATCTCTTCCCTTCTAGTTTCTTTACTGTTTCCTGGATTTAGTCCTTATCTCTCACCATAACCATGGCAGTTGTCTTCTGTTAATTTTCTTGCTTTTTTTTTTTTTTCCGTCATTAACTTTTCTCTACATTTTCAAAATGTAAGAGCATTTCTTGCCATTTTTTTTTTAAGCTTTCAGTAGCTCCCTGTGGCCTACTTGATTTCATACACCCTACTTAGCATTTGCCAGAATATAGTTATTCTGTCTCTGGTATGATCTGTCTAGCCTCACTTTTTGCTAGATCTTTTCTTCCCACTTAGGTAGTAGTCCTACTACTTGTTACAAAATGATAGATTTTCTCACCTGTATGCTTTTACTTGGATTCAGAGTGGATTACACATCAGACTTAAACAAAACATTAATTTGTTGTATTCCAAGAGACTTATTTTCCCCCCTTTTGTCCATGTCACAGTATAATGTTTTTGCCGATACTATTTTCTCACAAGGACGTACCAGTACAGTTCAAAACCAAAACCAAAACACAGCCCAAATCTTTTCACACTTGGGAATTATGTAGGGGAGCATGGGGACTATATTAAGTAAACTATTTTGCTCTTGGGATTCTTTTATTGCCTTTTCAATAATTTAATTATTGGAATTAAATTATTATAATAATAAATAATTAAATTATTTTCAATAATTTAATATACCTGTATTGAAGCAGTATTTATATACCTGCACTGAGGCAGTATTTGTGGGAGCAGACCAACATCAGCTATTCTTATTTGTGTCTAATTTGTAACAAAATGTAATACATGGTTAAGAAAAAAGAGAAATTTCTAATCTGTCTTTTTAACATCTCTTTTAGCCTGCTCTTGAGGTTCACAGATGATACTTTTGATCCAGAACTTGCAGCAACGATAGGTAAGCCTGTATTTAAAAATTCAATAGAAGGGCGCCTGGGTGGCTCAGTCGATTAAGCATCTGACTTGGGCTCAGGTCATGATCTCACGGTTTGTGGGTTCGAGCCCTGCGTCAGGCTCTGCTGACAGCTCAGAGCCTGGAGCCTGCTTCTGATTCTGTGTCTCTCTCTCTCTGCCCTTCCCCTGCTCACGCTCTCTCTCTCTCTCTCTGTCTCTCAAAAATAAATAAATGTAAAAAATTTAAAAAAATTAAATTAAATTAAAAAAAAATTCAATAGATGGGGCGCCTGGGTGGCGCAGTCGGTTAAGTGTCCGACTTCAGCCAGGTCACGATCTCACGGTCCGTGAGTTCGAGCCCCGCGTCAGGCTCTGGGCTGATGGCTCGGAGCCTGGAGCCTGTTTCCGATTCTGTGTCTCCCTCTCTCTCTGCCCCTCCCCCGTTCATGCTCTGTCTCTCTCTGTCCCAAAAATAAATAAAAAATGTTGAAAAAAAAAAAATTAAAAAAAAAAAAATTCAATAGAAATGCCACATATTTTCTTGCCTTCAGTCTGTTTTATCTGATTCCTTCTATCCTTCATCTCACCACCCCATTGCTTCCATGTCTGTTGCTTTCATGTCTTCTTTATCTTTCAAGGCTCAACTTGGTTTCATTAAACTTCTGGAGCCTTTGTAGATCTCACCAAGCAAAACTAACTTTATTTGTTGGTTCATGGCACTTTGTTTTATCACTGTGGATATTATGATTATCTGTACACACATTTCTTTTTTGTACTATGCATTGTCTTTTATTTAGCAGCATATAATTATCTGAATATTTATTGTATGCCAGGCATTGTCCTGAGAGGTCGGGTTATAATGATGAATAATGCAGACTTGGTGTCTATCATCATGGACCTAACAGTATCACCTACTAGCAGACTGTGTTGCCTTTTTAGCGTTTGCTACAGTATCTTGCATATGTTCTGAACTCAACAGGTTTATTGATATTAGTTGTTAAAGATTGTTAGAAGCAGTAATACCTAAGTGGCTTTTTAAAATGAAATTTAGATTGCCTGAAAGTGGTTTGCTACACTAGCTTACTAGAATACATGAGAAAATAGAGCTAAATATTTACCAAAATATGTCACATGTTTAGGGAGTAGATGACAATAGAAAAGTATCAAGAGACAGCGTGCAGTACGTGAAAGAGCTGAGTCAGAGCAGGATAGTAGTCTTGGCTCTGCCTTGAACCAGTTGTCTAGATTTTGAGCAAGTCCTTTAACTTCACTGTTTTCAGAGCGATAATACGTTTTTCTTACAGCTCTAAAATTTCATGATCTGATGAGCAGAATGTAGTAAATACGATCCTAGCATTATTATTAGGGAAAATGAGTTTCTCTTAACTGGCTTTATTTGTTTTCATTTATTGTGTGTGTAGATTTATTTTTGTTTCCTTTTTTTTCAAATGTTAAATAATTTCATACTTAGAGAAAGGTTATAAAAATAGTACAAGAATTTTTGCATAGCCCCAAACATTAATATTTATGCTTTAAACATATGCTTTATCATTCTTCCTTTACATACACATACCAGTATTCTTGTTTTTTTTTTTTTTTTTTTTTTTTTTTAATTGAGAATAAAACTGGAGATATGATTAACCTCTAAATACTTTGGTGTGTATTTCCTAAATGAAGATGGATACAATTCTACTCTATATAGACAGATTTCATTAATTGTCTCCCTAATGTCTTATTTAGAAAAAAAAAGAAAAAACTATGTTTTGTTTCTGGTCCAGGATCCAGTCCAGGATCACACACAATTTAGTTGTCATTTCTCTCCAGTCTTTCTTTGTCTTTCATGGCTTTGACATTTTTGGAGTTCTTACAGGTCACTTACATCGTAGAATATCCTTCAATTGCATTTGTCCAAAGTATCCTCATGGTTAGATTCAGGTTATGCCTTTTTGACAGGAATTCTTCAAAGTGTTTCTCAGAGTATGGTGGATATTTGTACCATTCCTGTGATGGAATTTAGGTTACTTAAAGTGACATATGCCAAGTTTCTTTACTATGAAGTGTCATTCTGTCATCCTAACTGTGGTGGTTATCAAACGGTGATTTTTCAAGTCCCATCATTCCATCTACATTTCTTATTTACAATTCTGTAAGGAGGAGGTCTCTTTTTTGTTTCTTTCTATCAACATGTACTCACAGTGCCTCTAAATGTTTAGTCAGTTATACCAAGCATTACTTAGCTTTTGTGTGGCATATTAACATTTACCGATTTAGTTTTATGTGTGTGAAAAGGAGGCATTTAAAACACTAGTAATTTAGGGGCACCTGGGTGGCTTAGTCGGTTAAGCATTGAACCTTGGCTCAGGTCACGATCTCATGGTTCGTGAGTTCGAGTGCCGCGTCGGGCTCTGGGCTGACAGCTCAGAGCCTGGAGCCTGCTTCAGATTCTGTGTCTCCCTCTCTCTGTGCCCCTCCCTGGCTCACGCTCTGTCTCTCACTCTCTCTCAAAAATAAAATAAAAACATTAAACAAAATTTAAAACACTAGTAACTTAAAATCCATTTTAATTTGGCTTTTATATATTACTTGTTCCTTTAAAAAATTGGTAGTAAACTTCATTTCACTCAGAACATGCCTAACAATGGATAGTGAGGAGAAGGGTAGTAACTGGCAGGAAAATAAATTTGCTTAGAGTTAAAATTTTACTCAGGGAATGATCCGTATATAATACAAAGCCATCTGTCCTCATTTCAAACCCGACTGGAATCTGGGGAGTATGATAAATTATGTGTTGTCCTTACTATTAAAAAGACTTTGTCTGCTTTAAAAACAAATACTGAGGTTGTGGCATACTGATGAGTATATACATAATTTGTTCCCCAGATGGGCCCTGGGTCTTGAAAAGTATCGTTCACATTTAGGCATCAGATTATTTTCTGCCTTAGGTTATAACTAACATACACATGAGTTTTTAAAATAAAAGCAATTAGCCCATTTACTATAATGACCTGGTAAAAATTAGTGCATTGTGGAAAATTAGTATCTTACCAATAAAATAGTAAGGAAAGCATACTTTCATCTTTCAGTAATATGGTGAGACACTCAAGTTTTTGTCTTGTATAAAATATCCTTTTAACATATTTGTTAGATTTTGAGTCTGAGGATGGTACAATAAAGTTGGCGTTTTCTTTTTTTCCTTTCTGGCAGTCGGCCAGAGTAACAACAAAGAGAGGGAAAAACTAAAACACATACGCTGTATTCCACTAAACTAGAAGAGAGCTAAAAACCCTAGGCCACAAAATAGGCGGAATGTCTGCCAAAAGCAGCGAGAATAAGCAGGCTGCATGTGGGAAGTGGAGCGAGATACCACAGCTATAGAGCTCGGAACCAGCAAGAGATGCTTCACGAAACCGAGAGGCCCACCCTGAGATGCAAAACCAAAATCCCTTGTTTGCAAAAGCAACGTGGGCTTTTAAAGCTGACGGCAGGAGTTTCCCTGTACCTGGTTTGATTCTAAGAAGTTGGGGAGATGAAGCCAAACAGGCTTTTTTTTGGCATTTTTCTGTCTCTGTAGCAGTGGGGAAGAGATGTCTTTGCATCCTGAAAACCTCAGGGCTGCCTGTC
This sequence comes from Panthera uncia, assembly GCF_023721935.1. NCBI lineage: Eukaryota > Metazoa > Chordata > Mammalia > Carnivora > Felidae > Panthera > Panthera uncia. The sequence continues at coordinate 13,366 of NW_026058758.1, forward strand.
TTCAGTGGCTGTTGAGAATTTAAAAAAAAAAGAAAAAGAAAAAGATTCTCATGTAAAACCCTGAATCAAGACAAAGTTTTTCTGGTCAAGAACTGGAGTGACTATGGCCTTCTTCATGAACCTCTTACAAATAGCTTATCCAAAAAACCCCCAACCTCCTTTAAAGATGAGTGAACAAAAGGATTTCAGCTGAAGGCCACTCCTACCTTTCCAGAATCAAAAAGGAAGAAAGTAGCAGAAAAACCAAGGACAGATAAAGCATACTCAACAGAAAAAATACTTCTGTAAGGGAGTTGAAAATCATGTCCAACCATTTTGTTAATTTAGAACACTTTTTGGGGATGCCTGGGTGGCTCAGTCCGTTGGGTGTCCGACTTCAGCTCAAGTCACGATCTCGCGGTCCGTGAGTTCGAGCCCCGCGTCGGGCTCTGGGCTGATGGCTCAGAGCCTGGAGCCTGCTTCAGATGCTATGACTCCCTCTCTCTCTGCCCCTCCCCTGTTCATGCTCTGTCTCTCTCTGTCTCAAAAATAAATAAAATGTTAAAAAAAAATTAAAAAAAATAAATAAAACACTTTTTGGAAGTATTTACCACTGAGAGCACAAAGCAGTGATAGAAGAGGTCAGGGAAGAGATAGTGTAGCCGCATGAGAAAATGCAATGTAAGCTGATTGAGCAGAAAGAAAAATAAGGTAAGAAAATAAAACCATCGCTGCAATGAAGGTGAAATTAGAAGGATCACAAGGGACAGTAGAGACTGTGGAAAAAAAAAATAAAGGACAGGGAAGCTAGAAATGGAAAAAGTGGGTGGCATTTATGAAAGTGAATAAAAATGTTAAAACACATTAGAGAAAACGATGTGGAAATCAGAAAAGGAGATTCAGCATATGTGTATTTGAATCTTAGAAGAAGAAATAGAATGAGGCAACAGATACAAAGGTATAACCCAAGGTAATTATTTCTGACATAAAAATACACACAAAATTGTAAGAATATATTGAACAGGTCTTTTGTTTGCTACGTAGGGGTGTTTGAAAGAAAAAGGCATAAAGTTTCTTTTTCTGCTGTGGCAAGGCCATATGATGGTACTTAATCGGCTGCATAAATAGAACTAATTGAAATGGTAAGGATCGGTTAGATCTTGTAGAAATTAGTTACACTAATTTCATATAATTTGATTACATGGGCAAAATTTGCTTCATGTTAAAGTTTTTATTTTTATTTTTAATATTTTTTAAGTTTTTGTTTTTTAATTTACTCTGTTTTAGGTAACTTACCTTTGAGTAGAAAAAGTGCTTTAAGTAAAACTTTTTTTCAAATAAAAAAATTAGAAAATTTAAAACGAGTTCTCTACTTAAGATAGCTCACAAACTGTTCCTTAATCTGGTTGTAAGACATAATTGCTAAAATATATGAAAATGGTTTGAGGTTTGATACATTTCAATGTAGACAAATTTTGGTTGTGATTGGTTAACTTAGGTCAGTGATTCTTATTACTCCCTTGTTAAGCTTTTAAAAATATTAATGAGTG
>NW_026058759.1:0-14894 GCF_023721935.1 Panthera uncia
TTTTGCCAAGCATCGCTGAGAGAGAGAGACATCGCCTTAAGCCTCCTTTGGATTTCTCTGTGTCTCCTGCTAAATAAAATTCGGATCAGTCTGAGAGCTTCTTGGGAGCCCATTGCAGCCCAGAGCCGACAAGGACCCTTTCAGGAGAAGTCAGAGCAGAGACTGTTCTGAGCCCACCGCCTCGTCGGCACCTGGGGGGTCCTGACTGCGTCCCCCGTCCCACCCCCACCCGCGACCTGGGGTTGGGGCGCATCTTCCTCTCATTTACCTGCTGTCCCGGGGGCGGGAGGGCCAGACTGACAGCCCCCGGCAAGACGTGCTTACGGAGCTCTTTCAACGGAATGACTTCCCAACACTTAAAAATCAAAACTCTTACCCAAAGGTCTGGACTTCCAGACACATCCGTCTTTAAGTCTGTCTATAGACGAGCGAAGAAACGGGAAGAAATGTCCGTCCACGTTTTGGTGCGATGAATTTGGACACCCGGCGGGCTGATGTTTGCTCAAAACCCACCAAGCACAGCTCCTCGGTTTCGAGCTGTAAGATTCGGTGACGCCCACACCCACCGCGTGGGGTCGTGCGGGCCGGACTCTGTGCCTTCTCTGAAACCAGCAGAGCGGAGTCTGGCCTGGTGTCGTGTGTGCCTAAGACGTGTGCTGCTGTGGCTGTTCACTCTGATGGACCCTGGGGACAGGGACACCCGTGGGACACAGACCCTGCCCTCCACATGCACGAGGACGTACAGTGTGCAGAGTCCCGAATCCGTATATGCACGCAGGGACACATAGAGGTGAGGACCCGAGGGGGCACACGACGGCAGGAAGGAGGTGGCCGCACCGAGTCGGGGCCCCCAGAGGACACCGGGATGCTCACAGGTGCAGGGCTTGGGGAGCAGGTGCCAGGCACAGGGAACAGCAGCAGCACAGGGAGAAAACGTGCAGGAACTCAGCCTATCCGGGGACCCGCGTGGGGTCAGGTGTTTTTGGCATACGGGGAGCTGGAAATGTCCCTGTGGATCTGCACCGCCTGCTCCCCAATTCGTCCACCATGTATTTCAGGTTAAATTCGTCCCGTCCCCAGCCCAGAGGTCGATACACGACCCAGGCAAGACCGAGGCTCATATCCAGCCACAGAGCCACTGGATCAAGAGCGGACACTAGACCCAGTTCCACTCAAGCTTGGGACTCTTGTTGACAGAGTTAGAGAAGAGAAGCTTCATTTTTCTGGCTCGTATATGAAGGGGCAGAAACCCCCGAGCGGCTGGGAGATGTGTACAGGAGGAGTCCATCTAAGAATACACGCAAGACAGAGGGTATCGGAACCAGGGGGGCAGAAAGAAAACAAATCCTGGTCAGTTTCTGGTCCTATCTGGCTCGAAGTCATCCGGGACCCTGTTAGCGATGTGAGCCAACACATTCTCTTCAGGGGTTCCAGCGAGGGAGACCCGGGCTTCTGTGACTTGCAAACACGCAAACAAAATGCCCAAAAATCACTAATGAGAGAATTCGAGTTATCACCGCCAGACCCAACTAGCTACCACACCTGTCCAAGCACCATCCATCTGAAGGATGGTATTCTTAGCTCAATGATGGCAGTTCGATCCCGTCTCTCGAGAGCATTGATTGATTCTAAGAAATACGTTCCTTCTGTTACACCTTGGAAGACTCAAACTTGACGAAAACTTGGCCACAGAGCCCTCTCGTAGCTGCCGAACGTTAACCCTGGAAACGCAGCGGATATCTCAAAGCTGATGGTTTACCCCAGGGGTGCCACGGGGCTCTGTGTGGTTGCCACGGATCACATCCAGCTGAAGACACTTGGCCTGGTGCACCGGCCAACAAAGGGGGTTCAGGGGACCTCAGTTAAGGGACCAGCAGCACAGTCATTCATCAAATTAAGACCACAAGTCCACGAGCATGAGCTGACTAGGAAGACAGACGCTCAAAGATGACAATACATAGCCACACCCTGTCACACGATTTTCCATCCCGTGAAGACTTCCAAAGACACTTGACTAAAATCGCAGAAGGTGTCTTCCTGGGGGTACGGTACTTTTACCGTTTGGAAAAGTGCGCGGGGGGCTGATTTCTCTGATGGGTGAGCGGTAGGCATGGCCTTTTGCTACCAGCTCATAAGAACCTCCCCCAGCACCCGGGGGTTAAGCCCCCAGGCCCTGGTGTCAGCCAGTTACACCGGAAGTCCGGCTGTCACACTCCCCAGGCGGGTGACCTTCAGGGAGACATCTAACCCCTCTGTGCCTCCATTACCATGTCTACATGGCGTGAGTGGTAGTATTACGTACGCTGAGGGCTTGCTGTGAGGATTAAACATGTCAGCACTCGGGATGTGCTTTCTTGAAAGAGTACCTGTCCCATGAGGGCCCCGTGAAAGTTGGCCACTAATACGCATTAACCATCACGTAAGCGCCTACTCATGGAAGCTGCTTCTGGTGCATCTTGGCGTGTTCCAAGGCTCTGTACGTTTCCCTCCACGTTGCGCACGCACAGCAAGGGCTCCTAGAATAACAGCATGCCACATGAACGGAAGAAGGCCTCCAACCATTGGACCTAAGGACTCAAGTTCAAGGCGGCACCCAACGTCCTTCCCTTTGACCCAAGCCCGCCCACGTCTCTTTGAGGAGCTTCCCTGACAAGACGTTCACTCGCGACAGTCCGACAAACTGGATGGCATCCTTGAAACAGCTTTCTCCATCTCTGAATCACTGTCTCATTTCTTCACTCACACGTTCAACCAATATTCCTTGGGGACCATATGTGTACCAGACCCTGGGCTGGCACATGGGACACATCATGAGTAAAGGGTCCTTCGGTCAACTACAGGTTCAGCTGTTTAGATATAAAGATACAGATGTCGATGCCATATAGATATAGATAGAATGTTTGCTGAAATCATGCACCTCCAGCACTGTGTGACCCCTTTATTAACATTATTTTATTTTACCTTCCCCCCAGATCCCTCCCTGGAATGGTTTCATACACCATTTTAACCGTTTAATAATAATCCAAGTATCTATGCTCAGCATTAGTATAGATTTCCTTCATAACACTTCCATCAGAAGATACAGAGGAGAAAAGAATATGACAGAGAGAGAAAACTTGGACATATTTTCAGCTTCTCCCTGATCTTATTTATTTGTGATTCTATCGACACCACCTGCAAATCTAACCCTGGCCATACACTGCCGCAGGAAATTTGCCCACACCCCAGATGCAAGAAATTAAGGAGAAAAATAAACAAACACACCAACTGTTTTATGGGGGGAGCCTTCTAAAAGCCAAGGTGTCCTTGAAAGGATTTTCAGGGATTACCTTGATTATCGGCAAGTTTGCCTTACCTTCTGGTATTAGAACAAATCTTTCCACTATACAATTATCATCTCATTGTATGGGTCAGGACGCTGGGCTCAGAGATGTTAAGCAGTTTGTCCAAGGTCCAGTAGAGAGGAAGGTGGAGTCGGGATTTGAGCGGACGTCGTCGGACTGAAATCTTGACCGGAGGATTCCCTGCCTCTGACTTCTTTGTCTTTCGACTGAGCTAGAACGGCTTCCTTTTGATTTCCACTCTGGGGACTTAAATGGCACAGATGTACTCTGTCTCCCGAACGGTGGCCCCTGGAAGGCTTAGAGAGAGCTGTCCTGTGTCCCTCTTCACCCCACCCCTGTCCCTTTCCTTCTCACCAGGTCCCACGCTCACACGGGCTCCGACCACCCCTCTGTCACCGACAGCAGGTACCTCCCCTCTACCAACACCCTTGAGCAAAATACAGTCCAGTGTCCAGTGCTGCCCCCCCTGCCTAGAAAGACACAAGATTCCGGTCAGGGTGACTGAGTGAGATCAGCATTTGTGGCTGACTTTTTATAGAATCCAGGGCACGAGAAATACCTCACTTTCCCCTGAAATGTGCTTTCAGAAAACCAGCAGCAAGAGGGCGACGAGAAATGACAAATGCCCCGCGAGCCTCCGTGGGGGAACAAGAGGGGGTCGGGGGAGGGTGGGGCCTGCGTCTGTCTACACATGGCTTGGACCCAGCAGCCCCAGAGGATGCTGACGGGCAGAAGTAAGGACCCAGGGTGGCCCAAACGCGTCGTTGCTCAAGAGGAGCTGGGAATCCAGATTTCAAGGTGAAAAGGGCAGTTTTGACACGGTGGTAGTTGATTCTATTTTAAAATTGCCAAACACACACACACGCACCCTCTCTGGGTTAGACCTGGCCTGTGGTCAGCCCGTGTGTGACCTCTAACCCAGGGTCATGCACTGATTAATGCCCACGAAGATCAAGTGTGCCTTCACAACAATCTCCTCAAACAGTTGACTCACTGGGTCTCATCACCACTCGGAAAAATGTCAAGGCTTTTTCACACTGACGTTGCTATTCAGCTGTGTCTCCCAAAGTCTGTGCTAGTGAGTGGCTCGGTTGGCTGAGCGTCCAACTTTGGCTCAGGTCATGATCTCACGGTTCGTGGGTTCGAGCCCCGTGTCGGACTCTGTGCTGAGAGCTCAGAGCCTGGAGCCTGCTTCGGATTCTGTGTCTCCCTCTCTCTCTGCCCCTCCCCTGCTGGGGCGCTCTCTCTCTCTCTCTCTCTCTCTCTCTCTCTCAAAAATAAAATAAAACATGAAAATCAATCAATCAATCAATAAACACAAAAGTAGGACTTTTCGTCACCCTGTTAGATTAGGTCAAGTTTCCAGTGTCTGAACATCACTGCCTTCTTCCAAATTCCAGACGCCGCGACGGCCCCCAGTGCCCCACACACCCCACCTCGGTCCCAGGTCTGAGATCAAAAGTCAAGTTTGCTTTCAGGGTATCGCAGTGGACCTTTTCCCAAATGCACGCTTTCTCCCTGCAGCTGAAACCTCACTGCACAGAGTTTGCCCCATGGGCAATCTTCTGTTCCAGAATGTCTAGGAGACCCTGGCAATCCCCACAAGACTGTTCCCTGGGAATCCCCGGCCTTCCCTGCACTTGCAGAGGACTGAAAATACCACGGACCGGCGGAGGCGGGGGGACTTCTGTGCACGGTGCTGAAAAGCATCTGCTGTTACAGAGGCCCCTGGAACACACTCCGTTGGCGGGAGGACAGCACAACTCTTTGGACACGGCCAGTCCCCTAGAGGTAGTGGCGAAACGCATCCCCAGGACTGGCATCACGGCCTGGAAAATGCCATACCGCTAATTAATTAAACCTTGGTTACTACGGGCCCAAAGGTTTGGAACAGAAGCTGGCACAGCCCACGGAGGGGATGAGGCAGCTGACTTTGGTGACTTCAGTATGTTCCTCTGAAGGTCAGGCTGTACTTTTCTGGAAAGAAAGTCCCGTCTCCACGCAGCTGCAGGAGTGGCCACGGAGCACATCACTCCCGTTTTCCCAAGTGGTTTGTCTGTCAAGTCGGGACAGAGGGTCTGTTGGACACGCTCCCGTGACCACAGTGCAGGAATTGGAGCCCAGCCGTCCAGGGGCTTGGCCTTGGCCTCCGGAGGGTGGAGTCCTACGGGGCAGGAGCCTGGGGACCCCATCCTGGGGAGGCCCTCGGGAGGGGGCACAGGTTTGGGGTGCTGCACAGGTGAGCCGTTTGCTTGGGACCTGGCGGCCTTAGGATACTGGTACAGCCTGTCTCCAAGCTCTGCGATTTCTGTCACCCTTCAGTGCAAATGACGTGGGAGTGATAAGCAATGTGGATTGTCAAAGGCGACAGAGGGAAATGAATCATCAGCCCTTTTGTCGTTGCCGTTCTGGAACAGACGGCTGGTGGTGTGGAGTTTTCTAGACTCTGAATATCCAAGGCTTCGGTTGGTCGGATCAAACGTGCCCAGGGGGGCAGGGCTGTGGGCACAGGCTTTGAGCAACACCCTCTCCTGTCTCCAGGGAGAAGTCATGTTCCAACACCAGGACTGGGCCGCCCCCAAATTGGGTTCCGCAGGGTTTGTTTGTAAATATGCCTTACACAAATCTCATTGCTTCTTTACCCAAGGCATCTCTGACTTAAGGCACAGGCTCCATCAAAGGCTCATGTACAATCAGCCCCTCCCAGACCCGTTCTCTCTGCTGCCAGAAAACACACTGCGAGTGAGGTCCTTAAGCCTGAGCCCCAGTTTCCTTCAACCTCTAAGCGGAGCCAGTGGAATGTCAGGAAAGACGGCAGTCTCAGCATTATGGTTTTCTCTAAGATGAATGGGCCCTGGGGGTGCCCTTAGCGACTTAGGAGAGAAAAGACCTTCTGAGGCTTTGAGTCTTTTCTCCACGAAGCGTCTGTAGCAAAGGAAATCGCCAACCTGTGTGCCCAAGGTAGGCAGGAATTCTAAATCTGATGACGCAGGGAGAGAGCTCCGCAAGGAATCGGCGGGGCTGGTGCCTGGCTGAACGTGTGGTCTCGAACGATGGGACCGGCAGAGAGACCCCACCGCCAGACTCCTCACACTGTGAGCCGGGGCGTGATGCTCACGTTCGGTGGCACCTAACATGCGGTCACCAGTCATCCAATTTAATGCAAGTTAAAAAAAAAAAAAGTACATCAAGGTCAAGATTCTCTTGTCATGCAGTGAGGCTAAAATTGACCTCCCAGTTTAAAAAGTTAATCGCTTAGAGAAAATACACTGGGAAATCGTGTACGATGTGGGGAGTTGGCACGATTTGAGAAGGTATTTGGAGACAGAGACAGAGACAGAGAAATATTTCTGCTCGAGATGCGGGGGGGCCCCACTCCGGGAGGGAAGCAGCGCACCTGCACGGCCCCTCCAGGTCCAGCCAGGCCCCCCACTCCTCAGTGTGGTCACCCTGGCGCCAGCCCCACGGGACCCTGGGACAGGGGGAGGGGCCCCCCGGAGGCCCGGACCCTCGGGAGGCCCAGCGGAGAGGCCCCTCCTACCTTAACGACGTCTTCATCCGCAGACCTGCACTCCACAGCCGCGGACACGTCCACCACGGAGCCGTCCTCCTGAACGGCCACGACCTTGACGGGAACCGAGACGGCCTTCCCGGTGAGGACGGCCGTGTTCAGCACCTCCGTGTCCTGCGCGGGAGAGCAGAGGGCGCAGGTCACACACAGGGGAGCCCGTGAGCAGGCCGCTGCCACCGTCCCCCTCCCCCTGCCATCGAGACTCCGTCTGCCTGGACCCAGTGCGGAGGCCCCGCGGCTCGGCAGTTCGGGGAGGCCGGGGACAGTGCATCCCAGGCTGAGCTCCCGGAGCCCGACAGCCGCGCTCCCTCCTCCGCCCCCAGGGACAGGGGCACGGTCACCCCTCCCGGGACCCTTCCTGCCACCAGCCCCCTCGCTCCAGCCTGCGGCCGGGCTCCCCCACCACACGGGGTGCTCTCCAACGGTCCCCAGATCTCCGCTCCGGGGTCACTCGGTGGGCGGCCGCCTGTCCTCCCAGCTCATCAAGACCGTGAACGCGGCCCTCGCTGTAGTTTCAAATGAAGACCCGTAACTGGGGCGCCTGGCGGTTCAGCCGGTGAAGCGGCCAGTGTTGGCTCGGGTCACGATCTCACGGCCTCACATCGGGCTCTGTGCTGTCAGCGTAGAGCCCGCTTTGCATCCTCTCTCTCCCTCTCTGCCCCTCCCCCACTAGCTCGCTCACACGCGCTGTCTCTCTCTGTCTCTCAAAAAGAAACATTGAGAAAAAAGATTCTTTACAAAGAAGAAGAAGAAGAAGGAGGAGGAGGGGGAGGAGGAGGAGGAAAGTAACCACACACAGAACAAGGAGAACCGGTCGCCGAAAAGCAACCTCTGCCTTCCGGAGCCGACCGCCAGCCCCCTTCCTCCCCCAGGCCTCCCGGTCACCAGGGTCCCCTCCAAGCCCAGGGATCCGCGGGCGCCTCGGCAACGTCTGTCTTCCTCTGCCGATCCCCGGGGTCCCGCGGGGGCCACCTTCGGGACTTCTCCCCCCGCCTGCCACATTCTTGCTGCCCCCACGACCACCGCCACGGAGACCCTGTCCTGCCGCGTGGACAGCCGCCACGGCTGCCCACCCACCTCCCGTGTCCACGCCCCCCACGACAGTTGAAGAGCATCCTTTGTATCGCAACGGAACTCGCAGCGTTTCTCCCCTAGGTTGCAACCCTTGGAAAGCCTCCTGCCGTTTGTTGTTAAGATTAAGTCCACACTCGCGGCCCGCGGCCATCTGACCCTGACCCCGCCTCCGGCTCTCTCGCCCCCCCACTGTCCCTCCCACGGGAGCCCCCCAGACCTCTCCCCAGTCCTCACCCTCACCCCCGCTCGCAGCCACGCAGAGCCCTCACCACACCCGCGCGCCTCAGCCTCCACACCCGCTTCTTGGGGGGAGCGGGGCTCCTCTGCCCGCCACGGTGTGGACGGCGCGCCCGGTCTGCCCTGCGGGAACCCACCCCCGATGCTCACCCCGTGTTCATCTGGTGCTTGTGTTTCCATGTCTAACTACTCATCAGACCGTAGACTCCCCAAGGTCTCGGCCCCCTCTGTTCTGACCTCGTCACATCCCCGGAACCGGGGACGGAACCTGGTGCGTGGGAAGCTGTGTGGGGGGACGTCTGGCGCACAGGCTCCGGGACTGGACGGTCTGGCTTTGGGCCTGGCTCTGCCCCGTGTCAGTGGATCCCAAGTCCCAGAAGGTCCGACTCCAGTGAAAGACCCATCGCGGGTTTGACTGCACCTGTCGCACAACCGGACTCCGGAGGCTCCGGCCGCCGACCCTGGTCCAGTGACCCCGCGAGGCCAGGGCTACTTCTCTGCTGTTCTACCGGCCACTCCCTCAAGCGAGCCAGACAGCACCCGTCACACCGGCCATCTGTCCGCTGTCTCAGCAGGGGAAGGCAGGCTGGGGGAAGAGTGCACCCGCTCGTCCTCGCCAGGAAGTCCAAGGCTTGTCGCATGGGGAGCCACCTGCGGAGGCGGCTGGCAGAGCGGGCGTCCCTAGTGAAGCTGGCGGTGGAGTGCGGGCGTGCAAACGGCTTTCACAGTCCGTTCCCGGGTCCGCCACAAGGCACTTCCCTCCCCCCGCGCCCCAGTTCCCTGACGTGGGACACGGGGAGAACAAAGGTACCCACCGCGTGGTGACCTCGTGAAGGCTTAACGAGACTCTCTACGTACAGAGCTCGGAACGGAATTGGCGGCAAATGAACAAGGGCTGCATCCGTGCAGCGACTGCCGCAGATGCTATGAAAGGTTTGCTCCAGGAATGAAGTAAAGAGCCACCAGGCAGGTCCACAAAGGGACTCTGGGAAAGACGCTCCTTCCACACTCGTCCGAAGAGTGAAAGTCAACTAGAGAAGCCGGTGGAAGCCGGGCAAAATGCCGCTCAGCAGCAAGGTCCCCCGAAAGACACGGTCGCCTCCACCAGACTCTACCCAATGGATAATTGCTTCAGCGATCGCCTTCTAGCTTTGTTCCCAGAGGGCACTAAGTGGGTCCCCAGTTAGCTTTCTCAGTCAGTCCTCACTGTCCCCAGACACAGAACGGGGAAGAGATCATCCAACATGAATAGTAGAAGCAGCAGGTGTTATATATACTGACGACCGGACAGCCCCGGGCCAAGTGCCTTATACAGTAAAACCTTGGATTGCGAGAAGGTCGTTCTGCGAGTGTCCCACAAGACGAGCGAACATTTCCAATAGACTTTAACTTGACGAACAAGCAATGTCTTGTAATACAAGTCGTAGGTGATGCCGAATGTCACATGATCACAACTGAGCCAATGGTTTTTGAAATTCGCTTGGATATATGAGTGCTTTGGATCACAAGCATGTTTCTGGAACGGATTATCCTCGCAAACCAAGGTTTTACTGCACTTAATTTCTCTGTTGATCCTCTCAAGAATACTACAAATAACCATTATAGTTATTACTTCCATTTTGCAGATGATTGCTTTTCATGGATATGAAACCTCCAAATAAAAGCAACTTGTCTACAAAATACAATTTCGGAATAAGAATTTGAAAGCAATGTCAATTGAATCTGGGAAAGCCAAATAATTAACTTCTTAAAAATATGCATTCTCTCCTCTGGATTCATTCATTCATTTGTTCATTGGCTCATTCATTCTTTAGTAGTTACCTTGATAAAAGAGATTTTCAACTTTTAATGTTAGGGAAGTTATACTTTAACATTTACCAAGGTCAAGAGGAAGCCTCAAAACCTCAAAGCTGGGGCTCTGTTTCTGCCCCAAGCACACATTGTAGGTCTAATTTGTTTTTTTTTAATGGGAGCATTCCAAATATAAAGATAAGGAAAAAAAAAACCCTCCCTGGTTTCCATAAGATTAAAGTCATACAGCCTCGCACATACTAAAATCAAAAGATAAGGTCTATAACTTTCTGGAATGTCCTTCATTATGATGACTTGCACCTCTCTGGGTAAAAACCATATATCACCCTGCACCAAATGTTCCTTCCCCAGACCACTCTATTTTTGGGAAAATTGTAGATCCCGGACAGCTGTCTTAACTTGGGCTCAAATAAAACTGTTTTCCTTTCTCTTTGAAATTTCAGGGGTGCCTGGGTGGCTCAGACAGTTAAGCATCTGACTTCGGCTCGGGTCATGATCTGAAGGTTCGTGGGTTCAAGCCCCGAGTTGGGCTCTGTGCTGTCTTCGCAGAGCCTGCTTGAGATTCTCTCTCTCTCTGTCTCTCTCTCTGCCCCTCCCCTGGTCGTGCTGCCTCTCTCAAAAATAAATAAACATTAAAAAAAATTTTAAATAAAATTTTCAGAAAGGTTTGTTCATTTGTGTGGACCAAACGCCCACACTTTCTGTGAATTTGTGAATGCCCTTTTGGAGACAAACCCAAGAGTGTATAAGACGAAGCCCAGGTCTCCAAGAATTCCATCCTTACTGGGGAGAGGAAATCTATACAGAGGTGTATTTAAGGAGTGCAGCATGAATAAAAAATAATTGTACGAATGGATATTGTAACTTACCAAATGCAGGATAAAATGTGGATGGAGGAATAATCACACTGTTTACAGAGACAATGTGGGACCCTGTTTCCACAATAAAGGGCCGAATTCAACTTCTTTGCAAACACAGGAGCCTCGGGGTGAAATCTGAAACCAGCCCAGCTTGGAGGGCGGGAGAGAGGCCAGAAGGAGCAGAGCCCCAGGCGGCAGGTGCAACAAACAAGCAAGAGAACCTGACTCCAGGCTCTTCTTGGGCGGAGCGCTGTCTGCCCCCTCCCCCGCCCGCCTGCATCCTGGGGTTCACGGCGAGGCCTCAGCGGGCGGCACCGCAGAGTTCACAGGGTCTCAGCGCCACACGCCTCTCAAGGCCGCCGCCTGGAAGCCGGCTCCCACCGTGGAACGGCAGGCAGAGCCCCATCCCGGGGACAGGAGCCGGAGGGGCCTCCCACAGCCCCGGGGTCGGCCAAGGGTCAGCCGGGGTCATGTCCTGTGGCCTCCTTTCCTCCCTCCAACACAACACAGTCATCCAATTGCGAGCATTGCTTGTTAAGTTCTGTGTGCACACTGGAAAATTACCAGATTTCCCCGCCCAGCATTGATTGTGCCCACCCTGCATGTCTCCTCCTCCTCTCCATAGCAAGCCGACCGACAGTTACAGTTTCCATGTGGGTGCACACACCCCTGCTACAGGTACGTGTACCTGGGGTGGTGCTGACGCTTTGGGCCCGTGACACAGGTGGGCCTGTGACCCCAACCTGGCCAATTCATTCCCTTGAATGACTGCTTCAAGCGAAATTCAAGGGCGGCAGAGCCAGATTCCTGAAAATAATGGCAGGATTCCTGGGTCAAGCTGTTCCTGAAGCCCGTCATCCCTGGAAATTTTAGCTACAGAAACTGCTTTCTTAGTGCAAATTGGTTTTTGCTTTTTACATGTTTTGTTTTGTTCTGTTTTGACACTTGTGCCTGAAAGCGTTCTTATTAATACAGAATGAGCCCGGGCAAACCCCTGCCAGCACTAGGGGAACAGAATAGACTAATACTGGTCTCTGCTCACTAGATGCTCACTGCCTTCCGAGAGGGCCTGCAGTGATATTCCCAGGCACAGTTTCAAAGGGAGGTGACTAGGTTATAAGCCAAAATGAAAGAAAATCACAACTGATCCAGGCTTATGCTTTTCTTACAAATTTCTTTGCAGCTGTGTTCACCTGTGCCTAGTTTTTCACGAGCGACTCGGACATTTACACCCATTTTTCCAAACAGCCTCTCAAGAATCCCAAAGGGACTTCCCGCCTACTTTCGGCACGACAATAAGCCTCTTGCTCCATTTAAATATTTCCCCCAAACCATCCCGTAATGCCAGAGACTTCAAATAATTCACCATCTACCACAAGACAAGGCTTCCGTCTGTCTTTGTGCTGTTCAGATAGACGGTCACCATTTCTTAAATAACACTGTTGCCACTGTTGATGTCTCAGCCGTGGAGACCATTGAAACTAAGCAGGATCTCAGAGCTGGAAAGAAATGCCAGAATACGTTGGCTCCACACCTGCCTCCAGGAAGGGAAGGGAGCTGTGATTCCTTCTCCCCTGTGTAGATATTGACGCTCCAGTGGCTTTGATGATGGAAACAAAGGTAAGAGAAATGTAGCATGAATTAAATCTCCTTGCAGCCTGCGGCCCCCTGATAGACACCTGAAACGTGTAGTATGTGACCTTGCTCAAGGAACTCACGGCTGCCTTGATGCCTTAATGTTTTTGTGTGACTAAAGACTAAAAGCAACCATATCTTAACAGCAGCGAGCCCCTCAAGGTCCCCAAATCCCTGCTTTCAAATTCCTTAGGGACTTTCGCTCTCCCTAACCCCCGCTCGCTTAAGAGTATATCGTCAGTCTTGTCCCAACCCTAGTGCAGCGCTCCCTGCCCACGGGTCCTGTCCCCGTGCTTTAATAAAATCGCCCTTTTGTACCAACGACGTCTACAGAATTCTTGCTTGGCCCTTGGCTCAAGATCCCCCCCAGGGTCATCGAACTCCCCACAGCCAACACAAGGTTAACGGAGAGTACAGACACTCCGTGCACTGACGAAATCTGGCTGTGACAGAAGGGCGCATCTGGCATTTGCCGGGAGTCATCGTAAGGAGACGCCAGCCCACAGACTCTCCGCTGACAAATTAATCGACGGTGTGGGTTCCATCTCCATCTCCCTCTTACACAGACCTGGGGATACGTGGACATTCTAGATGGTCACAAAAATGGACAGTCTAGCACTTCACCTGGGGATCTACTTAGAAAATGTCACCCGGGAAGCCTGGAAAGGATATTCGCTGGAGCACTGGTTCCAACAGGGAGATGTTGGAAACAACCTCTAAATGTCCTTGAGCAGGTGTGTGTGAGCACGTGCATGCACGTGTGTGCACCCCCGAGTGTGCATGTGCCCGTGTGTGTGTGCACACATGAGGGCATGTGTGTGTGTGCGTGTGCACACGTGTGTTAGGACGTTAAACAGCAGGTGGAAACGTGGTGATATTGGACCATGTATTTGGGTCAGTTGGTCAAGAGCAGGTTGGCATCCAGCTCCTGGCTTCTGTGACCATAGGAAGGTCACTTCGTCTCTTGTGCCACCTCAGCTGTTAAATAAGACATTTTTCAAAGGGTTTCTGGGGATCCAAGAGGGGAACAGGCTGGGCACGTGCACCTGCTCTCCGGGGCACGTGGTCGGATTGCCCTCCTGTCCCCTCTGGATGCGTATGTTTGGCCAACACACTGAGCTCAGCGAGGACTCATTCCTAAGCAGAAGCTGAAAGAGAACAAAAACCCTTGCTCTCCCGTCTGTGCCTCGGGGACAGTGGCTGCTGCAGCGGCCCGGGTCCCGGGGTGACGACGGGGCCCAGCAAAGCACCAGCCGGTCCCTGTCGGCCGCGGCCAGGGAGCAAGAACGAGCCTCCGCTATTCCAGCTGTTGAAGTCCGGGATCCCAGATAACACCTGCCCGTGTTACTCTGACTCCGTCACCTCAGCCTCAAGGCAAAAACAAAAAACAAAACCCGAAACAGATATTAATTAAATCCCATCAGGAGGGCTCTGTAGCAGATGGGAATCAGCAGGTCCAAAATCGGGTTTCTGTGTTCCGAGGTCGAACGAGTCCCCGCGCACAGAGCGACGGAGGAGATCGGGGTTTCTGGCTGGTGGAGAAGCGGAGCTCGGAGAGGACCCGAGGCCGTGGGCACCCACCCCCGGTGCAGGATCGGAGCTGCGCGGAAAGGGACCCGTCGCTTCTGTAGAACGAGAGAGACGGGCAGCGAGACACAGACAGACGGAAAAGAAAACACACCCTCTCTCTCTCTCTCTTTTTTTTTTTGCATTTTTGCATTTAATTTTTTAACGTGATTGAGGTGTAATTGTTATGCATGTTTTTGAACAACAGAAAGTCCCCCGTGCAGGCAGGTAGGGAGGCAGAGAAGGGTGAAGCCTGGAGACGTAGCAAAGTGGAGAGAAAGACAGTCACGGAGACGAGAGAAAGAGAATCAGAGAGAGAGAGAGACACAGTACCTACGAGGGGAAATTTTGGTCTGCGTCCCCTGCCTTCTGATGTCCTTTGCTCCTTCTGACTCAGCGGGGTCTACGTATATACTCACGTTGCAGCAAATAATAATTACAGAAGTATCTCTCTAACTCCCCTCTTGGACCTTACTGCTACCCCTTTGACAAAGCTCTGCTTAATTACAACGGTTACTCTGTTGTGTGAAATAAATCTCCTTATACATCTTGGGCTAAATTAAAATTTAATCAAACATGGGCTTGCCACAGATTCAGCAAGCAAATGACAGCTGCTCCGTGAAAACCCAAACCCGATTAGATGCACCACCGTCCCGAGGAAAAAGCGGAGACCTACTGAAATTCTAGTCCACAGTAATGACTTTATTTAAATATGAATAAACCCTTCTGTAAGGTGTTTTCCCGAGGACTCGCTGGTGCCTGGTGCCGGGTGCGATTTTTCACGTTGCAGCAAAT
>NW_026058760.1:0-14876 GCF_023721935.1 Panthera uncia
TGATTGCTGATGCTAGAACTTCCAACACTATGTTAAACAACAGCGGTAAGAGTGGGCATCCCTGTCGTGTTCCTCATCTCAGGGAAAAAGCTCTCAGTTTTTCCCCATTGAGGATTATGTTAGCTGTGGGCTTTTCATAAATGGCTTTTATGATCTTTAAGTATGTTCCTTCTATCCCAACTTTCTTGAGGGTTTTTATAAAGGTTGCTGGATTTTGTCAAAGGCCTTTTCTGCATCGATTGACAGGATCATATGGTTCTTATCTTTTCTTTTATTAATGTGATGTATCACATTGACTTGTGAATGCTGAATGAGCCCAGCAGTCCAGGAATGAATCCCACTTGATCATGGTGAATAATTCTTTTTATATGCTGTTGAATTCGATTTGCTAGTATCTTATTAAGAATTTTTGCATCCATATTCATCAGGGATATTGGCCTGTAGTTCTCTTTTTTTACTGGGTCTCTGTCTAGTTTAGGAATCAAAGTAACACTGGCTTCATAAAATGAGTCTGGAAGTTTTCCCTCCCTTTCTATTTTTTGGAATAGCTTGAGAAGGATAGGTATTCTCTCTGCTTTAAACGTCTGGTAAAACTCCCCTGGGAAGCCATCTGGTCATGGACTCTTATTTGTTGGGAGATTTTTAATGACTGATTCAATTTCTTCGCTGGTTATGGGTCTGTTCAAGTTTTCTATTTCCTCCTGATTGAGTTTTGGAAGCGTGTGGGTGTTTAGGAATTTGTCCAGTTCTTCTAGGTTGTCCAGTTTGTTGGCATATAATTTTTCATAGTATTCCCTGATAATTGCTTGTATCTCTGAGGGATTGGTTGTAATAATTCCATTTTCATTCATGATTTTATCTGTTTGGGTCATCTCCCTTTTCTTTTTGAGAAGCCTGGCTAGAGGTTTGTCAATTTTGTTTATTTTTTCAAAAAACCAACTCTTGGTTTCGTTGATCTGCTCTACATTTTTTTTAGATTCTATATTGTTTATTTCTGCTCTGATCTTTATTATTTCTCTTCTTCTGCTGGGCTTAGGCTGCCTTTGCTGTTCTGCTTCTATTTCCTTTAGGTGTGCTGTTAGATTTTGTATTTGGGATTTTTCTTGTTTCTGGAGATAGGCCTGGATTGCAATGTATTTTCCTCTCAGGACTGCCTTCGCTGCATCCCAAAGCGTTTGAATTGTTGTATTTTCATTTTCGTTTGTTTCCATATATTTTTTAATTTCTTCTCTAATTGCCTGGTTGACCCACTCATTCTTTAGTAGGGTGTTCTTTAACCTCCATGCTTTTGGAGGTTTTCCAGACTTTTTCCTGTGGTTGATTTCAAGCTTCATAGCATTGTGGTCTGAAAGTATGCATGGTATGATTTCAATTCTTGTATACTTATGAAGGGCTGTTTTGTGACCCAGTATGTGATCTATCTTGGAGAATGTTCCATGTGCACTCGAGAAGAAAGTATATTCTGTTGCTTTGGGATGCAGAGTTCTAAATATATCTGTCAAGTCCATCTGATCCAATGTATCATTCAGGGCCCTTGTTTCTTTAGTCTGGTCATTAGGATTTTAAACAAAGCAGTATCGATGTTGTATATAAGACATAATAGGGGAAGAAGAGGATAGCTTTTGCTGGCAGTGAATTGTAATGTGATTTTTATTTAGGAAAAAATAGAAATATATCAAATATCCCAATATATACATTCTGATATTCTCCAAACCCTGTACCATTATTTCCAATCTGTGAGCTTTCACAAATAAGATCTGGTAAGGATGCAATTTCAACTGATGTTGTTATTTAACACACTACAAAATCAGAGCCTACCTTTGATGACAATGCTTAATTGTATATTTGAAAGTTGCTAAGAGTCTAAATCTTAAAAGGCCTCATCACAAGAAAATAAATGCAACTATGCATGGTGGCAGATGGTAACTAGACTTATTGTGATGGTGATTATGCAGTGTATATAAATATCAAATCATTATGTTATATACTTGAAACCAATATAATATGATATGACAATTATACCTCAATTGAAAAAAGAGATCAGAGCCTACCTTTGTTTACAGCAATACCTAACATAAGGCTATAAGAGGTAATAAATTTCTTCAAGAAGTCATGGGAATTCCATGGTTTTCTGACTATAAATCAAGCTAAGAATTTAAAGCCACAAATTTGTCATTTTCTTTCTTTAGATCCTTGAAACAGTTAGAAATAACCATCCTGCCTCATAGCATGATAGTGACTATATATCTGTCACATTTATCATATTGCTATCATCTCCATTTAGTTTGGAAAAGGTTATCCTTTAATGTAAATTTCTTCCTAAGTGATAATCTAAGTAACTCTGTCAATACTTGATGCCATGGATTCCTGATGCCTTATTATGGTCACAGCCCTATCTTCAAACACTTCAAGGTCAGAAAACTACTTCAAAAAAAAAAATCCCCCTTAAGCGTATATTTCATGCAACCCCCTGTGCTTTCATGACTACTGAGTGCCAATTTTCCATGGACTTGCTACATACATATCTTGTATTAGCTCTTGCTCTAGATTATTTTTACAACTGTTTTTATAGAGTCAGCCATGGAGATAGAGATTATATCTCCCTCTAGGCAAGAAGGCAGACTTTTTTCCTGACCAGGATTAGAAAGTTCATGCCTCTGCATATGGCAATATTGGCCAGGTTTGGTAGCAGCCTCTTTAAATACTGTGATTTTTTTCCAAGCTCAGAGTTTCTCAGCTCTGACACATACCTATTGTATGTGTAGCGTCCATGTGCATCCTCTCTGCATTGCTCTGTGTGGGGACTGGGAGGCAAGGGGAACTGTTGCAAACATGAAGTCTATGCCACCTGCTATGCTGTGAGTAGTAATATCTATTGTCTCTGACTCAGGAGTCTTGTGTTTTCTGCCAGAATCTATGAAACTGTGGTTGGGTGACCTATTATCTCCCTCCAAGTTCTTGACAGTTTTGTTGAAGAAGATAAATTGCTAGAAAAGATATGGCTCTCTGGAAAAGGAGGGCACAGGGATCATCCATGGGCAAGGTTAGGAATGTGAAAGATCTCTCATCCAATTATAGATGCTCTTGAGCAGGTAGCAAATGAAGAGGTATGAGTCCCTAACTCACCTACCTCTTAATGAGCCTGAGGGTCAGGAGGTAGGATTGAAACTATCCAACAGATCACTGCTTTCAGTTATTGTTTACTCCTCTAGGTGGAAAGAGGATGGCCAAGGACGCACCAAACCTGACTTTGGATGTAAATGATACACATAATATTTTATATGTTTATATATTTTATATATGATACATATATATAACATGTATGTTTTATATATAATTGGAAAAAAATGAAAGCAATTCACAGGCTATTCAAAGGCAAATGGCTAAACATACAGCAAAAGGAATAAGCTATCAAGCCATACACAGACATAGATGAATGTTAAATGCACACTCTTAAGTGAAAGTCAGCCGACTTCAAATGCTATACAGTGTATGATTGAACTTATATGCTATTCTAAAAGAGACAAATTTATAGAGAAAGTAAACAGATCGGTGATTGCCAGGACTTGGGAGCTGGAGGGTTGAAAAGTTGAAGCATAGCTGATTTTTTTTAGGGTAGTAAAGTTATTGAATATGATGCCATGAAGATGGGTATATCACACTACAGTTGTAAAAACAAGTAAAAAGAACATTGCAACACAAAGAATAACTCCAATGTGTGAAAATTAAAAAAAAATTAAATCCAGGATCTTAAAATGGAATGCAGAGGATTTAATTGCATTATGAATGTAAGAAACAACTTCACTGAAGGGAGTAGGGGAAATGATACTAACCTATGGGTGGAAATGAGTGAATCAGTAAGACTCAAGTCATAAGCCCTATACTCTAGTTGATATAGTTGCTTCCTACTGGACATTTCTATTGGAATTGAATAATTAAGTCAATTGCAGATGGAGGAAGCCATTGTTTCACTGTTGGAGTAATACATAGGAGGAAGAGGACAAAGGTAGAATGATTCATGTGATATTGGGTTAAAGTTGAAGATACTAGTATGAATTCATGTGTAGCATAACATAGATACAGAATGACACACATGTAATTGCATAATTGTGTGTATAAATCTGGATAGATATAAATACATATTCCCTTGCTCTATCACCTGAGGGTATCCAGAACAGATACTCCAGACACATTCCAATAAAGGGAGATTCTAGAAAATGCCTGACAAGTACTTCTCAGAACTGTCTAGGTTATAAAAAATAAGAAATGTCTGAGAAACTGTCAGTCTACAGAAACCTAAGGGTACAAGTCTAATAAATTTAATGTGATATCACCCAATACATTGTTATATTATTGCTTTAAACAAACTCCAATCAAGTCAGGTTGGTACACATTCCAGGTGGGAACACGGCCACAAGGGGTCTAGTGGATTCAAGTTTAATTCTGGATAAGTTTTAAAAAAATGTCCTTGTCCCTTCTGCACCTGATCTTTCTAGATGAAAGGTCTCAGTGTGAGTAGGGGATAACTGGAAACTAGATGCAATTATAGCTACTGGAATGGACCACTCTGATTTTGTAGAAGTGGAGAGAGAGAAAAACCTGGTATCAGGCAAGATACCTGCCTTCCTCCAGAAGACAAATACTCCAATGCAAGAGCCTTAAATTTACGTGTTAGGTCTGCCATCCTCCACCAGATGGTCTCTGAGGATAGCAGAGACAAGAGGGGACCACTCCAGTACCTCCTGGTCACCCCCATACACCTACCTTCACCCTTCGGCAAAATACTTCTTTTTATTTTTTATTTAATTTTAATTTTTTTTTTTTTTTTTTTTTTTTTTACTATTTATTGATCTTTAAGAGAGAGAGCAGAGGAAGGGCAGAGAGAAAGAGAGGGAGACACAGAATCTGAAGCAGGCTCCAGCTCAGAGCTGACAGCTCAGAGCCTGACACAGGGCTCAAACTCATGAACCCTGAGATCATGACCTGAGCCAAAGTCAGAAGCTTAACCAACTGAGCCACCCAGGTGCTCCAAAATACTTCTTTTTAAAGTTTAATTCCAGTAAATTAACATACAGTACAATATTGGTGTACAATATAGTGATTCAACACTTGTATACATTATTTAGTGCTCATCATAAATGTACTCTTGATCCCTTCACCTATTTCACCCATTCCCTATCCATCTCCCCTCTGGTGACCCTCTGTTTGTTCTCTAAAGAGCCTGTTTCTTGGTGTGTCTCTTTTTCTTTCTTTCTTTGTCTTGTTTCTTAACTTTCACATATGAGTGAAATCATATGGTATTTTTCTCCGACTTATTTTATTTAGAACAATATCTTCTGGATCCATCCATGTTGTTGCAATCGACAGGATTTCATTCTTTTTGTGGCTGAATAATATTCTTTTATATTTACTACCTCTTCTTTATCTATTATCTATCAGTGGACACTTGGGCTGCTTCCATAATTTGGCTAAAGTACTACAATGAATATAGGGGTACATACATCCTTTTGAATTAGTGTTTTCATATTCCTTGGTGGAATTCCTGGATCATAGAGTAGTTCTATTTTTAATGTTTGAGGAAGCTCCAAACTGTTTCCCACAGTGGCTGCATCAGTTTGCATTCCTACCAACAGTGCATGGAGGTTCTGTTTTTCTCCACATCCTTACTAGTATGTTTTTTCTTGTGTTTTTTATTTTAGTCAGGAAAAATACTTCCAAATGTCTTCCTCACTCGTATTTTGAGTCATAATGAAGCAGACAAATGTCACATGGCTAATGGCTTGAACAAATAGAACAAATTGGATTAAATACACTTAAGCAGTCCCTCCAAAAATAAGTTACTGAATTGGGAGATCTAAGGTTTACCAGCCAGCTGGAAGTTACATGGGAGGCTTGCTAACCTGTAATCTGAATGATGCACGCTTAATGTGGCTGCCAACCTCTAAAATTGTAAACTCTTTCTAGGAGACCTCATGCACTCGGGTTTATACTTCCTGTGTGAGGGCTGGACATTGGTTGGCATCTTGTTGGAAAACACCGTGGTACCTTGGGAGTAATAAGAGAGACCTGCAGGTTAATCAGAGAGGTTAACATAGGAACATGCTTAGGGGAATTTGCAGCTGAAGCCAAGTTGGTATAGAAATGAGGGGTGGGTTTGGTGGAAGGAAATTCTGAAACATTTCCACATGTTGTGATAGCTTTTGTTCTGGACTCTGTTTTCAAGAATGTTTTGTAATAGATTTGGCCTATTTTTCCCCTTGGCAGTATATTAAAGACACTCTCTTCTAGTAGGGCAAAATTAAGCAGATTTTCTCTTCACAAGACTGAGAATTTCCTAACCTGGTGTTCCTCAGCTTTAAATGTAGGTGCATTGTGTAAATAACAATATCTATTAGGGTTAGGGCCCTTCCTTGAAGAGAATTTAGGGGTCAGGAGAACAGATGAGAACATGAAGCTCCTGCTTCCTGCTATATAATACATAATAAAGTTTTCTGTTGCTGACCTGGTAGGCTTGCCTCCCCATCAGTATCTATGAAATGATGGTGGGCCAACCTGTTAGACTCTAGGTAAAAGTTCAGACCCTTCTCGGGTTTTGATTAATACCATAGATTTGGTAGAGTGTAAGAAAGACAAATATCACATCATGGAACTCTTCTATGAAGTCACTGTGTTTCTTAGCTGGTAGGACCTGCAATGGTGTTAGGAACTTGGGTCTGCTGTCCCTTATTGAATGGCCAGTGTATTCCTCATGTGCTTGCTCATACTCATGGTTCCAAATGGTTTGCCATCCAACCTGCATCACAACAGTGTGAGGGACTAGCAGAGAGGAAGAGGAGGGCAAACCCCTCTTATCAAAGAACAATCAAAGGAAATTGCACAACATCTCCACTTATGTCCTTTGCTCATAATTTAGTCACATGGTCACAACCAGTTGCAAGGAAGGCTAGTTGTAGACAGAGACAAATATTCCATTAAATCAGAGAAAGTGGAGAATGCTTGGGTGTTATGAAATAATCAGTCTTAAGATCTATAAGATCGGATTGTAAAGACGATTTGGAGGAAAGACAATTCAGAATAAAAACAAAATGATTATATGGAATAAAATGTTAGATATTTCAGGTGCAATTTTTTCTATGACAGGTTAATAACTTCTCCAACTAATATTGTCACTTGTTATTATCAACTAAAATTTTCTTTTTTGACTTCTAGTTTGTTATCTATGTATTTAGGGTTTCAAAACACATCTGTGTGGAAGGGCAAACACACATTAGGGAAATCTATACTGAAAGCTTTGGAGACAGAGTTAAAAGAAGTTTTGAAAAAAAAGTATATAATTTATTTTTTTTAAGTATTTAGTGCCTAGGGAGAACTCGTGCATAATGTATAAATTTGTGACCCTTTGAGAATGGTCTTCTTGGATCTCATATCCTCTGGGGACTCCTCATAATCTTCAGATATTTTCTTGCAAGATACAGACGGCATAAATATTCAATGAGATCAAGTGCTGATGAATTTCATATGGCACTGTGAATAATACCAAGAAAAGCACTCAAAACATAAATAAGTCAATTGTAGTGACAGGGAAATTTAATAGTCTAAAACTCTGGAAAAAAAACGCTTTAAAACCATTTACAAAGTTGCCATAAATAAGTAAGAAAATCAGTCACAGATTGTGGGGTAGAGGGAGAATCCTACAGAGAAGAATGAAATTATCACTGTGGTCTGTTCAGCATGATGATAAAAGAGTTAAATATTGAAGCAGAGATAATTTGCTGGAATAAATCTGTTTAATATCTTCAAAAAATGTGTTTGATTTTTAAAGTGCTTTTGGCAGACTGATTAGGACTCAAAAGGATGAAAAAATTGGTATGTCGAAAATTTAAAGACCATATTTCCATTAGATTTGTTTTAACCCATTTTGTCTTATTTTTACCATTATGGTATTAACCTTATTTTTCTAACCTTCACATTTTGATTAAGGGGAAATCATGAAAAAAGACAGAATACAATGAAAATTTAGTTTTGAAAACCTTTACCTTTTTAAAATTTCACTAATATTCATAATATTTAACATAAGCTTGACTTCTAATGGTTTTGTAGTGTGAGCTTTGTTAATTTTTGTACAATATGTGTTGGGGATAGTTGGTGGGTGTAACTGTTGTAGTTGGACAAAGAAATAATCTGACATAGTAAAACTCTGATTTAGGTGTTTTAGATATAACATTCCTACAGTTGTTGCCTTTGGAGTAATTTGTGTAAATGAAGAAAAATTTATGACTAATCGTTTCACAATTATGTGAATGTAAGAGGAATGTCCAGGAAAAACAACCGTCCTTTCTTTTATACCCATATATGTCTACATTACTAACATGAATTTGACAACAGATCTTATTTTTTACCTACACTTTTAGATATAACTGGAAACAATTTTTATTTGTACTCTATGTTTATTTTTATTTATGTATATATCTTTGAAATTATATTCTAGGTTTTAGAGATTGAAATAATTATATTGATATTCTCAAAACAGAAAACATTGTCTTATCTATGGTCCATTACTAAACCTTATTTATTTTATGTGTTTGATATGAAGGTACCAAGGAAAGAAATTTTCCTTAGAATCATTATTAAAAAAAGAAAAAAGCACAATAAGCTGTCCTGTAATCATTGGTAGAAGTTGTTATTTTTCAGAGCACAACGTAGGGAAAAACATTCTTTCAAACTTAATCTTGGTGTCCAATTTGCTAGCTGTGCAAACCAGAACAATCTGATTGTCTCTAATATATGCCATATGTTGAGATGACTACTTTTATCTATAGTTAATATTTATTTCATTACATTTTAGCCAAACATTTGAATATCCTTATGATAGGGAAATACATGCCTCCTAAAATTTTGTCAACACTATTCTGTGATTCATTGTATTTGAAATTTACCAAATACTGTTCATCTCTTGTAAGCCATGCTGACCTCAAATTGTTCATCTTTTCGTCTGTATTTTACAGAAAGATCAAAATGGTAAGTGTAAAGCATAGAAGCAGAGAGAGAAATTTCATGACAAATATTTTCTTATAATTTGTATTTATTAAAACTTACAAACTTACATATTTTTAATTTTAGGATTATTACTAATTTAAATGTCTTAATCTTCTTTCAATTTTTCTTACTAATTTAATTTCTTCCTTAATAAGCTCAATAACCTATTTCTAAAAATCCCTTCTATATCTCTAGGTTTCCATAAAGATTTATCTTTATCTTTCTCCCACTTCATATGAATTCCTGAACTCATATTTATATATTTCTATATGCTTCTATATCCATTACTCTCATTTTAATTTTTTTTTTCATTTTTCAGAATCATAACTTAGAGAGGAAAACTGCAGTTTCTTATTAGACACACAAATATTACCAGAATATTCCTGCTGATTTTGTTTGGGAGTACAACGTGGGAAGAGTGGGAATGATAACAGAGTTTGATGGGATGGAAATACTACTAAGGACAGAAAATAAAACTACTCATGATATTTCATATTCACTTATTGGCAACTGTATCTCATTAGCCATGAAAGTAAATGACAGAAGAATCAAGCATTTGAATTTGATTAAGTAAAATGGTAAAGTTATATAACCCTGTCTATTGATGATGGTGAGGTGTGTGTGTGTGTGTGTGGTGTATATTTTATGAAAACCATTTTCTGATATAATTTTAATGACAATAATCATTTTGGTTCTGAATGCAAAGCTCTTAATTGAATAAGAAATGGCATCCATCTCAGTTCTTGCTAAAATCAAGAGAGAATAAGCATTTGTGCATGTTTTAAAAGTCCTTCTAATTTCCCTCATATAAAAACAGTCAACAACCGCTATCATATCAATCATCGCTATCATTATTCTCTGGCAGAATTGCAAAGTAAACATAAAATTCTCTATCCAGATACTTTGGAAATGCAAAGTATTGTTCTTCCTGGCATAACCTCCTAAAATAAGAATGGTGTTACTCTATCTGAAAGATTGCTTTCCTAATTTTACTTTAGACACTAGTTACCACTGCTATTTTCCCCTTAGGACTATCAATTTCTTTCTTTCTTTTCTATTTAGACCTGGAAAAGTAGAGGACAGTAATGGGAAATCACACACAAGTGACAGTGTTTATCCTGGCAGGTTTGACTGATGATCCACAATTGAAAGTTGTGCTGTTTTTCTTCCTGCTTCTCACCTACCTGCTAAGTGTCACTGGCAATCTGCTCATCATCACACTCACCCTGGTGGATATCACCCTCAAGACCCCCATGTATTTTTTCCGTCGGAATTTTTCCTTCCTAGAAATTTCCTATACTACCACATGCATTCCCAAATTGTTGGTTGCTATGGCAACTGGGAACAAAACCATTTCCTTTAATTGTTGTGTTACTCAAGTGTTTTTTGCCTTCCTTCTTGGTGCATCTGAATTTTACTTGCTGGCAGCCATGTCCTATGACCGCTATGTTGCCATCTGTAAGCCCCTGCATTACACAACCATCATGAGCAGTAAGATCTGCATGCAACTTGTCTTCTGTTGTTGGTTTGCTGGGTTTTTTGTCATCTTTCCACCTCTCCTCTTAGGCATAAACCTTGACTTCTGTGCCTCCAACGTTGTTGATCATTTCTACTGTGATACAACTCCCCTGCTGCAGATCTCCTGCTCAGACACACAGCTCTTAGAGACCATGGGATTCATTTCTGCATCAGTGACACTTGTGGTCACGTTGGTAATGGTGATAATATCATACAGCTTTATTGCATTAACAATTCTAAAAATCCCTTCAACTAATCAGAAGAAAAAGGCTTTTTCAACATGTTCCTCTCACATGATTGTGATATCTCTTTCTTATGGCAGCTGTACCTTCATGTACTTTAAGCCGTCAGTCAAACAAAGAATATCTTTTTCCAAGGGAATTGCAGTGCTCAATACCTCCATTGCCCCACTTTTAAATCCTTTCATTTATACTTTACGGAACCAGCAAGTGAAAAAAGCCTTCATGAACATGATACAAAGGGTTGTTTCTTTCTCAAGCAAATGAATATCCTGTTGCATAATGTATAATGCAAATGAACAAAGGAACCCCAATAATATCAATGAATCTAATTATAGCTTCCAATACATAGTTTCTTTCAATGTTTTCTGCTTTCATGTCTTTGATATTCATCTTTATACCTTCTCAAGCTATATTTACAAAAACAAATCTTTGTTCCAAAGAAGATAATTTTATTGATAACCTTTAACAGATATTTTTTCTCAGCTCACTTCCATTTCCTATAAATATCTGAAAGAAATGGAGTTGAGATTTTCAATCGGTCTCTGTTGTCTTTGAATGCTAGTCAAGGATCAAAATATCTTTTTATTTACATTATACTTGATGTAACATACAACGTAAAGTATTACATCTTTATTTATTTTAGTTGAACGTACTTACAACTAATATTCATTTATAGTTTTTGTAATACTACCAAATTATTGCTGCATACTCTAACAAAATGAGAGGAAAATTTTGGCAGAGATTAAAGATTAGTGTTGATGCTCAAATTAGATAATGTTGTCTATTAAAAATTGTTCATGTGTCTAAGTAGATCCCTTAGAAATTAGTTTTTTAGTTTCTATTAGAAAATTGTTAGCGTTTATAAGTGTATCAATTATAGGTGACAAAATGTGTTATTTCACTGCTATATTTTAAAAATTAATTATGAAGTTCAAACTTATTTGGTGTTTCTATGCTCAAAAAATCTCTTCAACAACATGGGATACTCTGGAGCTAACTGGAAACTATAAGTGTAATTTGGAAAACCAATGGTAACTCAGTGTATTTATTCTTTTCAGGTTTTTATAGACATAAACATAGATAGTTATCCCAGTAAAATCAAAATAGTAGAATTAAAGTAAAACTTTACTTACAGATTTTTGAACTGTAGGTCAAAATTTAGAATTTCAGGATTTCAAAACTTTTCTGTGTCATGGACAAAATGTAAAATATTAAATATAATACAAACATTTTCACAGTTACATATCATGTTTCATGTTTTTTAATAGAAATGTATGTGCATTAGGCCTTTTTTTTTCATTTCTTTTTATCTTAACTATGGGTCTTGATTTGAATATTTTGAAAAATACACTCTAAATACTTCTGAACAGTTCATTAATGAACTGGATCTTAAAAGATATTTGAGTCATGAATGATTTCAGGAATAATAGTTAATGAAACCATTGATTACATTTTTTCTATGATCATTTATGTATATACTTTTTTTAAGTTTATTTCTTTATTATGAGAGAGCACACTAGTGAGCAGGAGAGGGGCAGAGAGACAGGAAAAGAGAGACTCCCAAGCAGACTCCATGCAGTCAGTGCAGAGCCAGACATGGGGCTCAAACTCTCAAACTGCAAGATCATGACTTGAGCTGAAATCAAGAGTTGGAGCCTTAACTGACAGAGCCACCCAGGCGTCCCTATACCTATACTGTTTATATTCTGAGAAAGCCGATCTAATGATCCAGGAGCATTATCTAATTTTAGAAATTAAAAAAGCACAGAAAAATAATAGATACATATGACATATTGAGACAATCTAATAGAGTGAAGCCTAAGATTCTCAATGGTGTTTGTTGTTGCTTTAATTCTTTCATGTATCAATCCAAATGAGTTTGTGTTAGACACACTGTCCAATCTAAGGCATTAATTTATCATTAAGTCATTCTAAAATGCTTTATTTATATATTTTAATGTCTGTCAACTGCTAGTTATTTACCATAGAGGATATTAACATTATTTTTTAAATTATTTTTAAAATTTTTTTTTCAATGTATGAAATTTATTGTCAAATTGGTTTCCATACAACACCCAGTGCTCATCCCAAAAGGTGCCCTCCTCAATACCCATCACCCACCCTCCCTCCCACCCCTATCAACCCTCAGTCTGTTCTCAGTTTTTAACAGTCTCTTATGCTTTGGCTCTCTCCCACTCTAACCTCTTTTTTTTTTTTTTTCCTTCCCCTCCCCCATGGGTTTCTGTTAAGTTTCTCAGGATCCACATAAGAGTGAAAACATATGGTATCTGTCTTTCTCTGTATGGCTTATTTCACTTAGCATCACAGTCTCCAGTTCCATCCACGTTGCTACAAAGGGCCATATTTTGTTCTTTCTCATTGCCCTGTAGTACTCCATTGTGTATATAAACCACAATTTCTTTATCCATTCATCAGTTGATGGACATTTAGGCTCTTTCCATATTTTGGCTATTGTTGAGAGTGCTGCTATAAACATTGGGGTACAAGTGCCCCTATGCATCAGTACTCCTGTATTCCTTGGGTAAATTCCTAGCAGTGCTATTGCTGGGTCATAGGGTAGGTCTATTTTTAATTTTCTGAGGAACATCCACACTGTTTTCCAGAGTGGCTGCACCAATTTGCATTCCCACCCACAGTGCAAGAGGGTTCCCGTTTCTCCACATCCTCTCCAGCATCTATAGTCTCCTGATTTGTTCATTTTGGCCACTATGACTGGCATGAGGTGATATCTGAGTGTGGTTTTGATTTGTATTTCCCTGATAAGGAGCGACGTTGAGCATCTTTTCATGTGCCTGTTGGCCATCCGGATGTCTTCTTTAGAGAAGTGTCTATTCATGTTTTCTGCCCATTTCTTCACTGGGTTATTTGTTTTTCAGGTGTGGAGTTTGGTGAGCTCTTTATAGATTTTGGATACTAGCCCTTTGTCCGATATGTCATTTGCAAACATCTTTTCCCATTCCATTGGTTGCCTTTTAGTTTTGTTGGTTGTTTGCTGTGCAGAAGCTTTTTATCTTCATAAGGTCCCAGTAGTTCATTTTTGCTTTTAATTCCCTTGCCTTTGGGGATGTGTCGAGTAAGAGATTGCTACGGCTGAGGTCAGACAGGTCTTTTCCTGCTTTCTCCTCTAGGGTTTTGATGGTTTCCTGTCTCACATTCAGGTCCTTTATCCATTTTATTTTTGTGAATGGTGTGAGAAAGTGGTCTAGTTTCATTCTTCTTCATGCTGCTGTCCAGTTCTCCCAGCACCATTTGTTAAAGAGACTGTCTTTTTTCCATTGGATGTTCTTTCCTGCTTTGTCAAAGATTAGTTGGCCATACGTTTGTGGGTCTAGTTCTGGGGTTTCTACTCTATTCCATTGGTCTATGTGTCTGTTTTTGTGCCAATACCACGCTGTCTTGATGATTACAGCTTTGTAGTAGAGGCTAAAGTCTGGGATTGTGATGCCTCCTGCTTTGGTCTTCTTCTTCAAAATTACTTTGGCTATTCGGGGCCTTTTGTGGTTCCATATGAATTTTAGGATTGCTTGTTCTAGTTTCGAGAAGAATGCTGGTGCAACTTTGATTCGGATTGCATTGATTGTGTAGATAGCTTTGGGTAGTATTGACATTTTGACAATATTTATTCTTTCAATCCATGAGCAGGGAATGTCTTTCCATTTCTTTATGTCTTCTTCAATTACCTTCATAAGCTTTCTATAGTTTTCAGCATACAGATCTTGTACATCTTTGATTAGATTTATCCCTAGGTATTTTATGCTTCTTGGTGCAATTGTGAATGGGATCAGTTTCTTTATTTGTCTTTCTGTTGCTTCATTGTTAGTGTATAAGAATGCAACTGATTTCTGTACATTGATTTTGTATCCTGCAACTTTGCTGAATTCATGTATCAGTTCTAGCAGACTTTTGGTGGAGTCTATCGGATTTTCCATGTATAGTATCATGTCATCTGCAAAAAGTGAAAGCTTGACTTCATCTTTGCCAATTTTGATGCCTTTGATTTCCTTTTGTTTTCTGATTGCTGATGCTAGAACTTCCAACACTATGTTAAACAACAGCGGT
>NW_026058761.1:0-14864 GCF_023721935.1 Panthera uncia
AAGGGAAGGGAAGGGAAGGGAAGGGAAGGGAAGGGAAGGGAAGGGAAGAGAAGACCCAC
The DNA here is from genome assembly GCF_023721935.1 of Panthera uncia. Lineage (NCBI taxonomy): Eukaryota > Metazoa > Chordata > Mammalia > Carnivora > Felidae > Panthera > Panthera uncia. Next base: position 60 of record NW_026058761.1, read on the forward strand.
TGCAAAAAGAGCAGAGCTGTTTGCAGGATTCAAGCAGAACCAGATTCACCAGAGGCCACTTTGGAATATCTGAATAATAAGCTGGGCAGGTAGCGAGGAAAATGCGCAATCTGTGTTGCATTCTATAGGTGCCAAAACTAGAAAGTATGTGCAGGAAGCATAAGAGCCAGCACCTGGAGAGGAGGTATCTGAACTGACTTGAAACACCAAAGGAAATATTAGAGAAAAAGAAGCTCTTGAAGATTTAAAAATAAAGGATGATTGAGAGTTTTAGCAACAGTACAAGAATGGATTTTGGTCTTTGAGCAAGGCTGAAATATACCACAAGCTAGAAACCACCTGGAAAAAAGTACATAAAAAGACTATTCTACAGAATGGAATACACTATAGACAACGGGGCTCGTTCCACTAAATTATCCATAGGAAGCATTTACAGTCAGTCAGGCACTGGTTTCCAACCTCAAGCTCTATGACTGGCCTGAGGCCCAAGAAATACAGAATTCTTCTACTAAGGCACTTAATTCTAAAAGAAAAGCAAAAACCTGAGGTTATCAAGAAACCCTAAGGACAGATGTGTCTCCTCAGACCCGAATATCAAATATCGGCAGCCAACACGGAAAGAGGCTGAGGTGCTGCTGACAGCTCTGAAGCAGTGGACATCAGTAGGTCTCCAAACTGTGCCCTTGGAGGGAGGGACGGAGGCTGCCGCAGATGGCATCGATGCTCCCCACTGACCCCATTAAACCAGTCCCAAACTGACAGGGGCTCACACACACAAGCAGGTTCAATCCTAACTGGTGCCTCCAAGTTCTTTGGTATGACATGGCCACCTAGGGGTTCCTGGCCCTGTCCCCCAGAACTGTTGGCACTATAAGCAAAGTGCAAGTATAAACGGAGAAAGAGCGATGCCACGTGCTCTCTCACAGGACATCATTTTCCAGACTATCGTAAGTATCTGGTTCACATTCCAGGTTAACTGTTGGCTTCAGAAGGACAACCTGTTTTGAGGACTGCAGGTGGTTAACTTTGGAACTATGGGCCATAATAGAAATGACTTAAATAACCAGTCGCAAAGGGCACACCAGCGAAGGGAAGGCTCATTATCTCCCTCTGAGAGGACTCAAAGGGTTCCATGAGAAGAAGATTATAGGAACAGTTATTCTCCTTTCTCTCTGATCCTTCTGAATCTGGTACCTGCAAAGCTAAAATAATAAAAACGGACTCAAGGCTGGGAACCTGCTCATTCAGTTAACTTAATAAATAATAGGATTAAAGCTAGCAGGCGGTAAACCTTCAGAATTCAAAACATGTTGATTGTTTTTTATGTGTCCCCCCCAAAAGGTGAACCACTGAGACAGGTGTCCACCTGCCCTGCCCCTCCCAGCAGCACAGCTGGGCTGACGATCCAAAGTGAAAACCACACTAATATGAGGAAGGACTAGACAGAGTAGTGCATGGGCACAGGAACTAAGGGGTTAAATGGATCAAAGGTCTCAGGTGAAAAAAGAGCAGGCTCAAAGAGGAAGGGGAGACTCTTCATCAGTGCTCTTCTGAACTGTGTAAAAAGTACAAATATTACTTATTCAAACTCCGAATATTAAATCATAAGTAAAAAAATAAAATAGAGAGTAGCAATCACTATGTGAATGTAACATTACCTGAACCTGTAATATATAGAATCTATAGCTGTTTGGGCAGCAGTGAGGAGAGGGGATACCAGTGTGTGAAAACAGGTAATAACATAAAGACAATAAAGACCCATGGGAATAGGTCATGCAAAACCAGATGACCTACACTGCTTCACTGCCAACTATACAACAGTTCAGATGCAGCTTCCTTAAATTTCCTGCAAGTACAGGAATAAAAATCACAATCATTATCTGCTTCACAATGCCTCACAACCAATGGTGCAAAACATTAACCCATTGTGCTAAAGTTTTGGGGACAAATATCAAAAGCCATTAACAACCTCATAAAATTATGTAAGTCATCTTTTTTTATTTTTCACATAGATGTTTGCTTTCTGAAAACTGTCACGGTAAAAAAAGAAAAAAATAACTGCTGAGAAAATTAAGACCTTATAGAAAAATTGTAAAAGCTACTGAAAATATTATTATATTCATAAAAATAAACAACTAAAACAGCATGTGAAGTTAGGCAATTCAATAACATTTTCCACTTATAGTGAAGACTGTATTATGAATTTCCATTTTCCATCTCCCACACTGTAGAAACCTTTCAAGAGTCTCTTCCTCAAGCACCCCATTCCCCACTCCTAGCAGTTTCAGCAATATGGATGATTATTTAAAACACATTTTGTGGGGCACCTGGGTGGCTCAGTTGGTTGAGCGTCTGACTCTTGATTTCAGCTCAGGTCATGATCTCAGGGTTGTGAGATCAAGCCCAGTGTAAGGCATGGAGCCTGCTTGAGATTCTCGTTCCCTCTCTCTCTCTCTCTCTCTCTCTCTCCCTCTACCCCTTTCCTGCTCATTCATGTTCGTGCTCGATTGCAAAAAATTTTTTAAAAAATTTTTAATAATAAAAAAAAAAAATATATATATATATATATGTATGTATGTATGTATATAGCTAAGCTATAGTAACCACTTATTTATCAAATACTAATCTAAGTGTAGCTGTGAAGGTATTTTGTGGATGTGGTCAACACCTACAATCAGTTGACCGTAAGTAACAGAGATTATTGCCAATACTGCATATGGCCAACCCTCAGCCAAGCAGTCAAGGGCCTTCATTGCCAACTGAGGTTTGCCAGAGATGTTCTGCCTCAACACTACAACATCAACTCCTATCTGAGTTTCTAGCCTGTAAGCCTGCCCTACAAATTCCAAGTTGCCATCCCAACAATCATGTGAACCAATTCCTCAAAAAATATATACCATGTATCTCCATCCTATCGGTTCTGTTGCTCTGGAGACACGAACTGATCCATCCATGTTCAGAGAGACTTTTTCCATGTAACTCTGAATGTCAGTATCCCACCCCTTTCCGATTTACTGATCCTGCTTCTCTCAGCCCCACCCACAGAGCTCAGCTGGCACCCTACTCATGGAATCCATCAAATACAATTCTTGGAACTGGGTTTTCTTTTCCAAGGTTTTAACAACCTCTATACCTTTACTTCTCTTTTTCTATTCCTCAAGCCCTTCTTTTTCTAATGACTATAAAAGAACAACAACAAATATAATTGGCATAAACTAAGATGAAAATTCTTATAATATACAGACATACATTGGCATTACAGATCCCTGCATTAGGGAAATTTCAGATTGCAAAAGACTGCCTAAGAGTCATAGTTCTTTAAATATATGTTCCTAAAAGTGAGGTAAATTTTAAAGTGGCATTTTTCATTCCAGTATGGAGTGCAGAACTGTTTCAATGCAATCAGAACTGCAATAGAGAAATAGAAGTTAAAAGAAAAGTATAATTTCGTTTACAGAAATCAAATTCTTAATCCAATACACAAACAGGCTTATTTTAAAATCCAAACATCCTATGTATGGAAAACTCCATATTCAATGATGAACCATAAACTTCAGGGTTCTGGAAGAATTGTCTAGTACAATATTTCAACAATATTTTTTAATGCTAAACTTTCAAACTACTCAGGTCCTTTAAAATCAAAACATTCCAGTGTTTACTCAACTGGAATCAATGCCTATTAACTCAGCCTCATAACTGCACTAAATAGTATAAAGAGAAACATTAAATATTTAAAATAACAATCACATCCTCACCTCCCACATCAACCTGTAATCCATATTTTCATCCAAGTCTTCAGGCATTCTCTTCTCTCCAGCAAACGGTCCAAACTTTTCACCCTGGGTAGTGATGATTACATTGAAAAGGAGTTAGTACAATAATGAAGTTACTAACATAAATGTATTTCTCTTCTGGAATTTTTTTTCTCTCCAAGCCTTCATGCCCAATGATTGAGACACATTTAAAGTATTAAACAATTTACGCAACACAAAATATTTACATATTTAAAATCCAACTTAATCTGTTTTTAGCTTCAGAGCCTGAATCCACAACACAGGAGCCAACATAAAAGGGTTAAATTGCACAACATTCAAATTCTGACAAGGCCTCTGGCAAGTGGTCTTAAAATGACAAGCACGGAGTTTTGCCTGCCTTGAGAGACAAGCCCACCAGGCAGAAAATCACCTGGTTTCCATAAAAATCATAAATTCATCCCAATTATGAACAAGAAGGAAGTAGGCTTGGCATTCTCAGAGGAAGACTGTTCATAAATAAAGTTTAAATTGCCCTGCCAATCTCTCAAACAGCCAAGGCAGCACACTGTGCACCAGTTTCTCAAAGTGCAAGCTTTGAAGCCCACCTGGCATGAGAATCAAGAGCGACGCTTGTTCCAAATTCAGAATCCTGGGCTTACTCAAATCAGAATCTCTGGGAGTTGGGTGTGGGGAGCTGCATTTTGACAAGTTCCTAGGTGTGAAGCACAGGTGGCTGGCCCCTGCACTTACTCGTGAAGCAGGTTCCAGGGTAAGAGACATTGTTTTCTCAACTAAGGCAACCAAAGCAGACTGGAGAGACTTGGAGTGCGGTTGAGTTTGTCCAGCCAGACAGTCTGTAGAAATGTGTGCAAAGAAAACATAGAGCCTCTGTGAGAGTCCCCCAAATCTGCCAGTGCCTATTTTTCAGTAGAACCATCCCTTCTTAAGGGGAAGAAAAATCCAACAAAATCTCCAGGAGAACTTCTGATAAATGCTGCTGGAGGGAAAAACAACCACCAAAGCAATGTTTCGAGGAATATAAATTACTTAATGAACAACAGAAAACCTAACTCTGGAAATAGTAAAAGGTTAAAGCTTAAAAGAATTACAACTCACTAACCCAGCCCCTCATCTTACAAACAAAGAAATGAGATCCTGAAAACCTACAAAAAAAAAAAAAAAAAGGCAGAGGCCAGAAGACCTATTCTTGAATGTTAACTTAAGGACAAAAAAAAAAAAAAAAAATAGCTACACAGATTGCTCAAATCAAGATTATAATCCTAAATAACCCAAGCACAAACACACCAAAGACACAGGGAGACTGTTATTTATAATAACAGGCACCTGGGTGGTTCAGTCAGTTAAGCTTCCAACTTTGGCTCAGGTCATGATCCCATGGTTTGTGGGTTTGAGCCCCATGTCAGGCTCTTGTGCTGACAGCTCAGAGCCTGGACCTGCTTCAGATTCTGTGTCTCCCTTTCTCTCTCTCTCTCTCTCTCTCTCTCTCTCTCTCTCTCTCTCTGCCCCTCCCCCACTCGTGCTCTGTCTCTCTATCAAAAATAAACAAACATTAAAAAAAAAGAAAAATGTGTATTTATAACATAGTTAGTGATATAAAGTTCAGTGAGCAAATTTCAGAGGCTGGAAGCCAGCCCTGCTTCCCCAATCCTTCCAGACCTCACTAGCCACTTCATACTAGCATCACTTCTCAGGCAGACACAACAGCGCCAAAGATGCTTTCTTTTAAAAACTAATCGTTTTTCACCTCAGCGTGGGAACTTACCAGTATTTAATGGCAGTTAAGAAAAGCTGTATCAGAAATGAAAGAAGAGGGGAGGGGAACTGATATATACTGAACTACTACGTGCCACACACCAAATAATCCTATGTGGGAATTTCCCCATTTAACAATGGAGGACACTGAGAATCCAACAGTTTAAATAACTTGTTTGATTAAGGTCAATCACCTAGTGAATATCAGAGAAGGGATTAGGTACCAGCGGTTTATTCTGCTCAGGCACTGTCCACTCCACCACACCACCACTCAAAACCCTGACAATGACTGCATGACCCAATGCCCAGGCTGGCTCACACCTCCCTTCTCACTTTCCATTAACTACAACATTTAGCAGCCATGTGGGCCATGCCTTGCTCATGCAGTCACTCAATACATTGACTGTTGAACTGAATGAAGAAACTGACGGACTGATGTTAAAGCCAATCTGGAAGACAGACCAAAAAATAAGGTGTGCTTTTGGTAATAACTTTGAGGATTTGGTATTAATGCATGTAGTTCATTCATCTTTTCACTCGGTCTAGTCATGTATTAGTGTTTACCAACCATTGCAGAAGGTAATAATCTAAGTATACAGTTTCTAATGCAGCTGACCTAGCCAGTCAGCTTCTCTCTGCAGTACAAATTTGGAGGGAAAAAAGCCTGAATCCATCAATTCAGCAGTGTTCAAAGGACTAAAGAGGAGACATAGAAACCCAGGTAAATGTACTGGAAATCAGTTTAAAAGACTGCTTGGATGCATGTCTAATAAGATTATTAAAAGACTTAGTGCTTTGAAAATTCAAAATAAGAATCAGGACTCTGAATTTAAAGCCTCACTATTAATAATGAACTCTATCATAAACTCAATTATCAAACTATGATAATACGGCTTTCTGGTTTTTCTTCAAGCCATAGTAGGAAATACGTTTTGCATCTCAGCTTGGCATATTCACACATACACATAGAAACACAGATGTAAAACTAAAATATAAATTTCTTAAAACAATACTACCCTTACTCTGTACAACACACTCCAACATTTTATACTCTACTTTACTTCACTTTTTAAAAAAATACTGGTTCTCACCCAATAAGTTAATCTCACAGCTCACTAATGGCTTGCTATCCAGTTTGAAAAACACTGACACAAAAACATACATAGGAGAGGTAAATTTGTAAGTATGCCGTGAGTATGTTAGCATGATCCGATCAAATAAACCTGAGTTTCTATAGCTGAAAGATTACAAAAATGTAGCGGCATCTGGGTGGCTCAGTCGGTTAAGCATCTGACTTCGGCTCAGGTCATGAACGGACGGTTTGTGGGTTTGAGCCCCGTGTCAGGCTCTGTGCTGACAGCTCTCTCAGAGCCTGAAGCCTGCTTCAGATTCTGTGTCTCCTTCTCTCTCTGCCCCTCCCCCGCTCGCTCTCTGTCTCTCTCTCTCTCTCAAAAATAAATGTAAAAAAAACCTTTTTTTAAAAAGATTACAAAAATGTAAATAGCCAACTCTTTGTTTTTTATTTTAGAGACAGAGAGCACACATGCAAGCAGGGGAGAGAAACAGAGAGAGAAATAGAGAGAGAAAGAGAGAGAGAGAGAATCCCAAGCAGGCTTCATGCTCAGTACAGAGCCCAACACGGGGCTCAATCCCATGATCCTGGGATCATGACCTGATTTGAAATCAAGAGTCGAAGGCTCAACCAACTGAGCCACCCAGGTGCCCCAAGATCATATGAGATTCCTGTAAATAGCCAACTCTTAATTATCCATAGTACTTGTGATATGAAACACTGTAGATAATTAAAACAATTTATATTTGACTTTAGATGAAAATTTTGTACTTACTAGACTACCTCTCACTCTGAAGCTTTCCCCTAAGGATCTTAGCAACTGCTATCCACCCCTTCTCTAACTCCGTGTTCCTTGTTGTTTCTACTATGCAAACAGCACTTTCTTATAATTATAATTTTATTGCATATCCTGCTTTATTTGCTAACCATTTCCCATGGGAATTCTAACCTAAGAGTAAGCCTCTTCTACTTCAGTGGGCTTCAAACCTGCTTGGGTAAAACACACCTGTGAAAGGACGATTTGGGGTACACACCCCATATATATGTGATTACTTTTCTTTTAGTTGAACCACATGAAATTGCCAATATTTGACCATTTCCAACCTGTGAAGTGAAAATTTTTCATATGATTCATTATAATACAAATTATATATACATATGCATATATATACATATGTGGGATTCATAACTAATGACAGGAAGGAAAGCAATATTTCAAACTATCTTCTTGAGAATTTCAAAATTTTTGAGCCGACTTCTTGTCATCACTGGTTTTACTCTCTGTGATTAAGCTCCTGAAGATCATTAGCAAAAGGAAAACTGTCAGCTCCCCCATTTTTTTGCTGTACACATATGCCTACATTACTGATGTTACCTTCATTGCAAGAATTTTCCTAGAATTCTTCACTTCAAGCTCTTTCAGGGGTCACTATCTCCAATGCTTACAAGGTCAGGCAGGAAAGCAGCAGAACATCAGACATCCAACAACAAAAATGTAAAGGACACATTGGGAAGTGATTTGGAGGCAAGCTGGAAGGGCATGCCCACGTAAGCTTTTCCACTCCAACTGAGTGTTGCTATATCACAACAGGAACCTAATGTTGCTACGTATCCACAAATTCTTTAGAGAAGCTGACAACTCAAATGCATACATGAAATGACTACTTTTCTCTGCTGGCAATGAATTCCAAGTTTTCAAAACTCTGAAGATCAAATAAAATGTAACTGCAAGACAAATTCAACCTGTAGACAGCAAACTTTCCAAGGCAAACTCACCTCTCAGACTGGTCCAATGCCCAGCCTACAACGGTGCTTCTTTGTTGCTTCTAAATAAAGCAGATAATTAATCTATTCAATTTGCCACCCACTGGACTAGACAATAACTTTTTTTTAATTTTTTTTTATGTTTACTTATTTTGAGAGAGAGAGAGTCAGAGTATGAGTGGGGTAGGGGTAGAGAGAGAGGGAGACACAGAATCAGAAGCAGGCTCCAGGCTCTGAGCTGTCAGCACACAGCCTGACTCAGGGCTTGAACTCACAAACTGTGAGATCATGACCTGAGCCAAAGTCGGACGCTTAACCGACTGAGCCACCTAGAAGCTCCAACAATAACTTTTAATAGACAAAAAAATGTATGATTACGAATATGGGCTATTTTTTCTCATTTTGCTTGTATTAGTAAGAAGTTGAAAGCAAGATTTACTGCAAATATCTCTCTTAGAACAGTGGGAAAAGCAGTAGCTGAGACTTCAAGAGATCCCAATCCTAATCCCTGCTCTGCCATTAAAATAGGATGTGTCACAGGGGCACCTGGGTGGCTCCTCGGGTAAGCATCTGACTTCGGCTCAGGTCAGATCTCACACTCTGTGAGCTCAAGCCCAGCATCAGGCTCTGTGCTGACAGCTTAGAGCCTGGAGCCTGCTTCAGATTCTGTGTCTCCCTCTCTCTGACCCTCCCCATTCACGCTCTGTCTCTCTCTGTCTCAAAAATAAACATTAAAAAAAAATAGGATGTCACAAACTTCTGAACTTCAGTTTCCTCACTTATAAAACTTAGGGATTTGGGGTAGCTGATTTCTAAGATTCCTTCCAGGTCTTGAATTCTACTAGAAAGAGCAGCCTCCAAAGACCAAATCTGAGAATCAAAGAGAACAATTTGAGAATCAAAGAGAACCAAAGTGTAACTGATTAAAACACATTGGTAAATTCTTAATGACTGCCTGAGAAAATTAAACCTTGTTTGCCTTCATTAGAGGGTAACAACTTGTTAAAATTAATAGAGAGAAAGAACTAACATTTTGCCCTACCTTTTCAATAATACCCTAGTTCATGACAACCAGATAACAGCAAATAATGAGGGAAAGCTCTTCTTTACAGAGGAATGATAATTTATAAATAAAGGAGAACTGTTTATTTGAATGAATCACCATTTTTAAATTTCTAATAACGTAACTGATTCAGGCAAGGATTATCAATGGATAATGGCTAAGACCATTAGGTAAAAGGTTGATAGTGAAATAGGTACTTATACAGTGTCAGCTCACAGATTACTTATTAAGCACAAGTCCCTTTAAATGGAAAAATTACTAACAGTGTTGGCATTACTAACAGTGGGAAAACCAGACATTATACACCCCCTGCCAAAATGCAGTCTTTAGTAAACCAACCTAGCCCTTCATTCCCCAGTGTCCGCCATAGGAATGTAAGAGGGGTGTTTGCTGAATTCTCCAGGCACCTCCAAGGGTGAAAGGGCAAGGGAACACACCCAGACCTCTTCCCCCTTGCCCTGTCTCTCATCCAGCACCTGGGAAGATCTGTGCTTCCTAGGAAGAAAGCACGCGGTTAAAACACAGATGAGAGGGAGGTGGACACTTCGTGCAATTCCTACTGCTTAAAACGGCACTATTTACTACAATGTCAAAAGTATCCTGAGGGTAGAGAAAAGCATTTAATATGTCACTTCATTTAACAGAAAAAAAAAAATGGTAAAATAATCTATACCCCGCTTCCAGACTCAAAGAAATACAGAAGATAGAGAAACACATTAAATAAAGTCCTGGGAAAACAATCAGATAAATTCGGATTGTGAGATACTCTACAATTAGCCTAACTTCTTCAGAAAGGGGAATGGGAAAAGGGAGACTGTTAAAAGATTTGAAAGACCTAACCAAATGTAATAGGTGGTCCCTGATTAGATCCTGGTTCAAAACAAACAGCTATAAAAACACTTTGGAGACAACTGGAGTAGTTTGAGTATGGGCTGGAATTAGATGACATTAGGAAATTACTGTTATTTTTGCTGGATGTTAAAATGATATTATGGCTATTTAGGAGAATGTCCTCCACAGAAATATTGAGGGAAAAAAATCGTCATAATGTCTGTAATTTACTTTGAAATGCCTCAGTGAATAAAAAAATATATACATATTGATGAAATAAATTATATTAAAGTGAATCAATCTGCAGTTGAGTCATTCATATGTGAAATAATGACAATTTTTCACAGAAGGAGTCTAGGGTCCCCACTTAGAACATAATTATATTTCCATGTTACACTCCTGTTCATGTGTTGTTCTTATAGTACAATTAGGCCTTCAACACAGTATGTTTCTAAAAAGTTCAGGATGAAAAATATCTAATCTTCTTTCCCCACTGTGACTGAGCAGAGGCAAGTTGCCTTGCTATATATCCATACTCCTTAGTACTAGAATGCTGACCTTTTGTTGAGGGTACTAATATACATAGGTAGAAAAACTATACTCACCAGCTTCCCATTTAGATAGGGAAGAGAGCTAACAATATGCAAGCAAAGATCATTGTATGAACCTACCACAAAGGCTCTTAAATGAGAGCTAAGTCAGCTGGCAAGAATACCCTTGGGCCTTGGTTACTTCTTCTCTCTCCCCACTGATAATAAAAGCATGATAGCTGGGGCTAAAGCAGCCATCGTGAGGCCAAGAGGACACAAAGACTTCCACCCCAACACTTTAAGCCACTGAACTGATAGCAGTAAATGCCTAAGTGCCAACTTCTTATTATAGGGAGAACTTAATCCCCAAGGTTCAGATTCCTATAGTTGTCCCTATTACTCTCAGCTGATATAGCGAATGTCAAGGAAAAGAAACACACCAGTGCCCAAGACATAACAGAATCATTCTTTATGAAATGAGTCCCTTATAAAATAAATGCGAAATGGGAAATGCAGCAGAACTGTGAGGAAGAAGAGATTCTGAGTATATGGTGACCTGTATGCACCACCTTCCCCTTATCTCCAACCCTAAGCTACTTTCATCTTTTGAGCAAAACAACTGCCACTAGCATGTACAGCCAACGGGACATAAGTGAAGCCTTAGGCTCTGGCAAGTTACTGGTGTGAGGCATTCTCTCCAGTGGACTTAGTAATAAAGTGGAAAACAGCAGAAGAGGGCTGAGGACCGGACACTAGGGAATGCTGAGAAACGTTTGAAAGTCAGAGATGGGGGAGGGGGCCACAGCCCACAGTCTTTCCATGCTCAGCAGTCCAGGAAAGTCCAAGGAGACAAGAGAGCAAAGGAACAGGGAACTGACAACCTATCTGCCCGGGCAGGCTCATGGTGACAGAGGCCCCTTGCCTATAGGGAAGGGCTGACATCATAGAGGGCTCTCTAATTACCGCTCTTAGGCTTTGACAAAACAACCAAGGCAGACTGCCTAAACAAAGGGGCCCAGCTGCCTGAGAGAGAACAATCAGGCAGAAAAATGAGAACCATACTCTGTAAAATAGAACTTCTACAGGAGGCAGAATCATTAAGAGAAATACCTTAACTACATAAGGGAATTTAAGGACATTCAAGTAGAGCACTCAAAAAAAATAACAACAACAACAACAACAACAACAACAAAACACACTTTTAAGAGTGAAAAAAGAAACATGATTTTCCAACTAAATATGTTTAGAGAATGAGTTGAAAGAGAAATGCAATAACCTGAAAATCACTTACCCAGCAGGAAGTCCTTTACAGTCAGGTGGAAGGAGAGCTACCTGATGATATACACAGATTCAAAGAGCATATTATCCACATGGTGATGAGAAAAAGAATCACAAAAAAGTCTCTAACTAAAAAATGAACCAGAGCAAAGGAAAGAAGATGGCAGAAGAAAAGGAGGAGCTGGTGTGTATACACACAAAATTAACAACTAACAGAGTGTGTAGACTATATAGGCTCTAACTAACAACTCTTCAACCAACGGGGATATACTCTTAAAAGAAATTCTATTAAATAACACACCATTTCATCCAAACTTAAGGGCTGTTGGGGAAGGATGGCAGGAAGGCAAAAGCATCCCAAAAGCTGCTGGGGTGAAGGTGGGCAATGGGCAGAGGGAAGGAAAGGGGAAATGGGACATCTTGTAGAAGAAATTGTGTGTTTTTGTGGGAAAACATAGTTGAGTGCTAGGCATCAGACAAAAAAAATCATATCCATCTGATTGTGAAAGAGGGAAAAAGTAAATCACTAATGAAAAAGAATATAACTAACATAGTAATCAGAAGAAAGAAAGGAACGAACAGTGACTTGAACAGACTGCAAAATAAGGAAAATTTAAAAATAAGTTACAACAATACAAAATAAGTAATGAGAATAAAGAAAGACAACAAGAATGAAATCAGTTCTATCAGCTATTATGCTAAATATGAAGGAATTAAATTCCTCATTAAATGAGATTGTAATATTGCATTATGAAATATAATCTAGCTACGTGATTACAAAAGATAAAACAAAATGATAAAAAATGACTTTAAATGGGTAGACAAAGAAAGGCAATAGTGTCAATATCAGACAAGAATTAAATTAATGGCTGAATGCACTAAACAGAATAAAGCAGAACATTATATAGTAATAAAAAATACATTCATGAAGAAGATCTAACAGGGAGAAAAGAGAAGTTTAAAAATACTAAAAATGCACAAACTTCCAGTTATAAAATAAGTCATGGAGATAAAAAGTACAGCATGGGGAATATAGTCAATAATATTGTAGTAAAGTTGCACAGTGGTAGTGACTATATTTATCGTGGTAAGTAGTAAGTCATGTACAGAATTGTTGAATCAGTATGCTGTATACCTAAAACTAATATAACATTGTATGTTAATTATATTTCAATAAAAAATGATTAAAATGGCCAGTTTTAGGTTATGTATATTTTTTAAAAAATAATTAAAAACTTAACTAACTTTTCACCAAAATACATATGTATTATATAATACATATAGCATATATGTGTGTGTGTGTGTGTGTGTGTGTGTGTGTGTGTGTGTTGTGTGTGTGCATGAAGAACTAGAGTGGGAGATTTTAAAACCTCTCCTTCAATACTGGACAGATTTATTAAGTAATAAAGATAATAAGTAAGAATATTTTTAAATGCCATTAATTTTAAAACTTAAGTTAAATATCCACCAAGGATTTGAAAAGGGTATCCCTCCTACCCTACCAATCCGAAAGGCCAATAAACCACAAAATCCTAAATTTTCTTGAGGAGAGCACTGGCTTAGCTGCTGCCACAGATCACAGAATGCACAGCCGCCAGTCACCACACAAGCAGGTAAGAAATCAACTAATGCTTTAACAGCTAAAGGTACATGTGAGACAGCCTGCCCTTACAGAACCAGTGGAAGCCCCAGACATAAGCAGAGTTCACACACACGTGCAGAGTCTTCTCCAAAGATCTCCCATACAAGAAAGATTGGGGGACAGACAGGAGAACAGTCTCCCTCAGGGATGCAAGCATGCAGGAGCGAAACAGCATACGCTACAAGAATGACACAACACTCCACACCTCCTGCCCTGCCCTTTCTTCCACATAAGGAAAAGCCTTTAGGCACAGCAAGGGAAGCAGCACACTGTCACCTCTAGGACACAAATAAAGATCCATTGCTGCTAGAAGAAGGGCAGGAAGTAATGCAGGCTCAGGAACTTATACCACAACCATCAGAGGACTCCTACCTTTGCAGAAGGGACAAGAAACACTCCCCCAGCAAAACACCAAATAAAACAAGGCGAAAGTTTGGCTCCTATGGAGAAGAGGTAGGAATGCTGAGAAGGCACAACTCCCAGGGCTCAGACTGATAAACCCTGGATAAGAATGAAGCTGGACCAAGATAGAGAATCTCAAAAAACAATACATAGTGGTCTACTACTGATAGAAGGGGAAGAGCAAGGCAGCATGGTGAAAACCCTCTATGGTTTAGGCATTCAAGGACAAAAGAGAGCTGAGAGTTGGGGCACCTGGGTGGGTCATTCAACTAGGCATCCGACTTCGGCTCAGATCATGATCTCACGGATTGTGGGGTTGAGCCCTGCCACAGGCTCAGGGCTGACAGCTAGGAGCCTGGGACCTGCTTCAGATTCTGTGTCTCCCTTTCTCTCTGCCCCTTCCCCACTCACTCATGTGTGCTCCCTCTCTCTATCAAAAATAAAAACAAGAACATTTAACAAAAAAAGAGAGAGAGAGAGAGAGCTGAGAGTAGAACAGAAACACTGAGAAAAACCTTGAGCACTCTAGCCACCCCCAGTACAAGGTAACTCTAGAAGGATCTAAAGCCTGTGATATATTGAAGGTAACAACAGCAACAAAATAATGCAAACCCATTTTAGCTCCTAACTAGATTGATCCAAATCCCCAGACTGACCAAAAAAAAAAAAAAAAAAAAAAAAAAAAAAAAAAAAAA